>NC_133658.1:706462540-706605694 GCF_037893015.1 Macrotis lagotis | reverse complement strand
CCTGAGAATTATTGAACTTCCTGAAAACATTGAAGAGAAAAAAAAAAAAAAGCCTGGACTTAATATTACAGGATCTAGTGATGGAAAACTGCCCTGGTATCATGGAACCAGAGGTCAAAGTAGTTATTGAAAGAATACATCAATCCCCTCCAGAAAAAGATTCTAAAATGAAAACTCCAAGGAATGTTGTGGCCAAATTCCAGAACTATCAGATAAAAGAGAAAATCCTGCAAGCAGCCAGAAAGAAACAATTTAAATATCAAGGAGTCACAGTAAGGATCACACAGGACCTGGCTGCATCAACATTAAGGGATCGAAGGGCCTGGAAGGAGATATTTCAAAGAGCAAGGGAGCTTGGAATGCAGCCAAGAATCCACTATCATGCAAAGCTGAGCCTTCTCTTCCAGGGAAAAAGATGGACATTTAACAAAACAGAAGAATTCCAAAAATTCATGATGAAAAGACCAGAGCTAAATAGAAAATTTGGACATCAAACAGGAGGTTCAAGAGATACATGAAAAAGTAAAAAAAGAGGGGGGGCAGTAAAAGGAAAAAACTGCTACCTAATAAGTTGAAACTGACTATACCCCAGCATGGGGAAAAAGATTCTCATAAGTCTTGAGAATTGTAATTCTAACAAAGAATATACCTAGCCAGAAATGACAGACATTCATGATCTATCCATGAGACAGCTATCTAATGGGATGTAAATGGCTTTAACCCCACTTGGGAGAAAGACTCTAATAACGCTCAAGAATTTTAACTCTACTAGATAGAATATACTAGCTAGAAGTGACAGATACTCAGAATTTTCTATAACTTAGATAGAATGATCTCAAAAACACTACCTCCTTAAAAGGGGGACAGACAAGAGACGGGAGGAGGGAGGGGATTGAATGGGGTAAATCTAATTACACTAAGAAGTACAAAATACCTATGGTAATAGAGGGGAAGAAGGGAGCAGATGAGGAAACACCTGAATCTTCTTCTCATCAGACTTGGCTTATAGTCAACCTACACATACTCAGTTAACTTATAAAACATCTAACTTTCAAGTATTAAAAGGGGGAAAGGGGAGGGGGGAATAGAGAAAGGGAAGGGGAGTGGGGGGAAAAGGGGGAACTAACAAAAGGAAGGGAAGGGAAAAGAGAAAAAAGGGAAAGGGGAAAGAAAGGAGAGGGGGTGATATAGGAGGGCAAACATACTGAAGGGGGTGGTATTCAGAAACAAAATACTGAGGAATATGGATATGGGGGGAAGGGGGAAAATACAAACAGAGGGAAGATAGCATGGAGGGCAATAAAGAATTAGTAATCATAACTTTGAATGTAAATGGGATGAACTCTCCCTTAAAATGTAAGCAAATAGCAGAGTGGATTAAAAAATAGAATTCTACAATATGCTGCTCACAAAAATCTCATTTGAAGCAGAGAGATAACATATAGAGTAAAGGTAAAAGACTGGAGCAAAATATATTTTCCTTCAGCTGAAGTAAAAAAAGCAGGGGTAGCAATCCTTATCTCAGACAAAGCAGCAGAAAAAATAGATAGCATTAAAAGAGATAAGGAAGGAAACATTATCCTCCTAAAAGGTACCATAGATAATAAAGTCATTTCAATATTGAATATATATGCACCCAGTGGGACAGCACCCAAATTCTTAGAGGAGAAGCTGAAAGAACTACAGGAAGACATAGACCACAAAACTCTACTAGTGGGAGACCTCGACCTCCCACTCTCAGATCTAGGTAAATCGAATCATAAAATAAACAAGAAAGAAGTTAAGGAGGTAAATAGGTTGTTAGAAAAATTAGACATGGTAGACTTATGGAGGAAACTGAATGGGGATAGAAAGGAATATACCTTTTTCTCTGCAGTACATGGAACTTGTACAAAAATTGACCATGGTGGGGCGGCTAGGTGGCATAAGTGGATAAAGCACCGGACTTGGAGTCAGGAGTACCTGGGTTCAAATCCGGTCTCAGACACTTAATAATTACCTAGCTGTGTGGCCTTGGGCAAGCCACTTAACCCCATTTGCCTTGCAAAAAAAAAATTGACCATGTACTAGGACATAAAAACCTAATGATCAACTGCAGAAAGGCAGAAATAGTGAATACATCTTTCTCAGATTACAATGCAATAAAAGTCATATGCAATATTGGGCAAAGGAAATATAGACCCAGAACAAACTGGAAACTGAATAACCTCATTTTAAAAAATGAGTGGACCAAAAAACAAATTATAGAAAGAATTAACCATTTTATCCTAGATAATGATAATAATGAAACAACATACCAAAACCTATGGGATTCATTCAAAGCGACTCTCAAGGGATATTATTATAGCTTTAAATGCTTACATGAATAAATTGGAGAAAGAGGAAATTAATGAACTAAACATGCAACTAAAAAGTTAGAGAAAGAACAAATAAAAAAATCTCCAATTAAACACCAAATTAGAAATTCTAAAAATTAAAAGAGAAATTAATAAAATCAAAAGCAAAAAACGATTGAATTAATAAATAAAACCAAAAGTTGGCATTATGAAAAAACCAATAAAATTGATAAACCTCTGGTCAATTTGATTAAAAAAGAAAGAAGAAAACCAAGTTGCTAGTGTCATAAATGAAAAAGGTGAACTCACCACCAATGAGGAGGAAATTAAAGTAATAATTCGAAATTATTTTGCCCAACTCTATGCTAATAAATTTGATAACCTAAGTGAAATGGATGAATATTTTTTAGGGTTTTTTTGCAAGGCAAATGGGGTTAAGTGGCTTGCCCAAGGCCACACAGCTAGGTAATTATTAAGTGTCTGAGACCAGATTTGAACTCAGGTACTCCTGACTCCACGGCCGGTGCTTTATCCACTGCAGCACCTAGCCACCCCAAAATAGATGAATATTTACAAAAATATAAGTTGCTCAGGTTAAATGAAGAAGATATTAAATACATAAACAACCCTATCTCAGAAACAGAAATTCAACAAGCCATCATTGAACTCCCTAGGAAATATCTCCAGGGCCTGATGGATTCACAAGTGAATTCTACCAAACATTTAAGGAACAATTGGTTCAAATTCTATATAAACTCTTTGGAAAAATAGGGAAGGATGGAACTCTGCCTAACTCCTTCTATGAAACCAGTATGGTGCTGTTACCTAAACCAAGAAGAGTTAAAACAGAGAAAGAAAATTATAGACGTATCTCCCTGATGAATATAGATGCAAAAATCTTAAATAAAATCTTAGCAAAACAATTACAGTAAGTTATCACTAGGATAATACATTATGACCAAGTAGGATTCATCCCAGGAATGCTGGGTTGGTTCAATATTAGCAAAACTGTTAGTATAAGCAATTATTATCCACAACAAACCTATCAGAAATTATATGTTCATATCAATAGAAGCTGAAACAGCTTTTGACAAAATATAGCACCCATTCTTACTAAAAACACTAGAGAGGATAGGAATAAATGGACTGTTCCTTAAAATAATTAGCAGTATCTATCTGAAACCATCAACAAGCAATATATTCAATGGGGAGAGGCTAGAGGTATTCCCAATAAGATCAGGGGTGAAACAAGGGTGCCCATTATCACCACTACTATTCAATATTGTATTAGAAATGTTAGCTTCAGCAATTCGAGAAGAAAGAGAAATTGAAGGAATTAGAATTGGTAAGGAAGAGAAAAAACTCTCACTCTTTGCAGATGACATGATGGTCTACCTAGAGAGTCCCAAGAAATCATCCAAAAAACTACTGGAAACAATTAGCAATTTTAGCAAAGTTGCAGGTTATAAAATAAACCCTCATATATCCTCAACTTTTCTATATATGTCTAGCAAGATACAGCAGGAAGAGCTAGAAAGAGTAATCCCTTTCAAAGTAACCTCAGACAATATAAAATACTTGGGTGTCTATTTACCAAGACAGACTCAGAAACTTTTTGAAAACAATTATAAAACACTTCTCACACAAATTAAATCAGATTTAAATAACTAGGTAAATATCAACTGCTCATGGATAGGTAGAGCTAATATAATAAAAATGACAATTCTACCAAAACTAAATAACCTGTTTAGTGCCCTACCAATCAAAATTCCAAAACGTTACTTTAATGAGTTAGAAAAAATTGTAAGTAAATTCATATGGAGAAATAAAAAGTCAAGAATTTCCAGGAGCTTAATGACAAAAAGTGCAAAAGAAGGTGGCTTAGCCCTACTTGATCTAAAATTACATTATAAAGCATCAGTCATCAAAACTGTTTGCTATCGGCTAAGAAATAGAGTGGTGGACCAGTGAAATAGACTAGGTGCAAAAGCAGGAGATGATTATAGTAATTTGCTGTTTGATAAACCCAAAGAGTCCAGCTATTGGAATAAAACCTCCCTCTTTGATAAAAACTGCTGGGATAATTGGAATTAAGTATGGAAGAAACTTAGATTAGACCAGCACCTAACAACCTTTACCAAGATAAGATCCAAATGGTTACAGGACTTAAACATAAAAAACAATACTATAAGCAAATTAGAAGATCAAGGACTAGTTTGCCTGTCAGATCTATGGAAAGGGGAGCAGTTTATGACTAAAGAAGAGTTGGAGAACATCACCAAAAAACCAATTCGATGATCTCAATTACATTAAATTAAAAAGCTTTTGCACAGATAAAACCACTGTAACCAAGATCAAAAGAAATGTAGTAAATTGAGAAACAATCTTTACAACTAATGATTCTGACAAAGGACTCATTTCTAAAATATACAGAGAACTGAGTCATATTTTTAAAACAAAAAGCCATTCCCCAATTGACAAATGGTCAAAGGATATGCAAAGGCAATTTACAGATGAGGAGATCAAAGCAATCCATAGGCATATGAAAAATTGCTCTAAATCATTAATTATTAGAGAAATGTAAATTAAAGGTTCTCTGTGGTACCACCTCACACCTCTCAGATTGGCCAATGTGAACAGAAAGGATAATGGTCATTGTTGGAAGGGTTGTGGGAAATCTGGGACACTATTACACTGTTGGTGGAACTGTGAATTTATCCAACCTTTCTGGAGAGCTATTTGGAACTACAGCCAAAGGGCAACAAAAATGTGCATACCCTTTGACCCAGAAATACCACTACTGGTCTATACCCTAAAGAGATGATGAAAAAGGCTAAAAACATCACTTGTACAAAAATGTTTATAGCAGCTCTGTTTGTGGTGGCAAAGAATTGGAAATCCAGTAAATGTCCTTCAGTTGGGGAATGGCTTAGCAAACTGTGGTATATGTATGTCATGGAACACTATTGTTCTATTAGAAACCAGGAGGGATGGTATTTCAGGGAAGCCTGGAGGGATTTGCATGAACTGATGCTGAGTGAGATGAGCAGAACCAGAAAAACACTGTATACCCTAACAGCAACATGGGAGTGATGATCAACCTTGAAGGACCCGCTCATTCCATCAGTGCAACAATCGGGAACAATTTTGGGCTGTCTGCAAAGGAGAGTGCCTTCTGCATCCAGATAAGGAGCCAGGGAGTTTGAAAAAAAGTTCAAGGACTATTCCCTTTAAAAATAGAAAAAAAACCAGATACCTTATTGTCTGATCTCGTTACCTCTTAGACTTCTTGTCTCTTCTTAAGGATATGATTTCTCTCTCATCATACTCAATTTGGATCAATGTACAACATGGAAACAAAGTAAAGACTGACAGATTGCTTTCCATGGCGGGGGGGAGTGAGAATGGGGGGGATTGTAAAATTCAAATAATATCTTTAATAAAAATAAATTTTAAAAATAGAGCTGGTAGGGAGGCAGTAGCTTAACTTCAATTTTACAGTTGGAAAAGTAAGGTCCATAGAGGTTTAGTCACATGATCTTTTACCCATTCCATTCCTTTGACTATCTCTGCCCCAGAAGGTTTTCAGCTGTCACATCGTTCTGTAACCATGAGTAGTCTAAATATTTTTTTAGGTTTTTGCAAGGCAAATAGGGTTAAGTGGCTTGCCCATGGCCACACAGCTAGATAATTATTAAGTGTCTGAGGCCGGATTTGAACCCAGGTACTCCTGACTCCAGTGCCCATGCTTTATCTGTGCCACCTAGCTGCCCCTAGTCTAAATATTTTTACCCTTAAAGTTTCTACCTGATATTTCATATTCTCTCCTAGTAATCTACACAATATATTAAAATCTAGTATGGTATGATTATCTATGGTATGTTCCAAAAAAAAAATTAGTAGATAATACGATCATGTACTTTTCACAGCTATGGCCATGATAATTCCTTTCTAAATAAAGAATAGTAGAGACTGCAGAAGGAAAATAGGAAATATTTATTGTATGAAATTGAAAACTTTTGCATGAACAAAATCAATGCCTCTAGAAGGAAAATTATTGATTTGGAAAAAATTCATATCAAATATTTCTGACAAGCATCTAAAAGCCAAGCTTTATCAGGAATTTATGCCAATATATAAAACCATTAACAATTATATGAAATATTGATCCATATCATTAATAAAGAGAAGCCCAAATTAAAAAAACTATAAGATGCCTCATACTAAAAATGAGTAAAGATAAAAAAAAATGAGGATAGTCAATATAAAAGGAAATTCCAAGAGCAAGAACCCTAGCACACTCCTACTGAAGTTATGAACTCTGTCTAATTTAGGAAATAATTTGGAATCATGGCAAGAAAGTAACTAAAATACCTATATTCTTTGACATACAGATCTCACTTCTAGATATAATTCCCAATGATGTGAAAGTCATAAAGATCTAAAATACTTACAGCAACCTTTTGTGGTAATGAGGAATTGGATATAAATCAGATGCTAAATAAATTGTGGCATTTGCACATAATAGAATATTGTATCATAAAAATAATAAATATGAAGAATTCTGAGAAACATAGAGAGGAAGACTTATATGAACCAGTGAAGGGTAAAATATCAGGTCAAGAAACGTAACATGAGCACTGACTATAACAATACAGATAGCAAAAACAAAAAAACTACACTGAGTTTGACTTCTTTCCTCCCTAAGTCTTTTAAATTTTTTGTTTCAAAGGATGGCACTTAAGGTAGGGGAATGGGAGGAATATATTAGGAAAAGAAAGTGGGTAATAGCATAATATTAAAAAAAATAAAGTGGCTTGCTGTCTCTCTTTCCCTCCTTTCTCCTTATCTCTCTCCTTTTTCCTTATCCCTCTCTCCATCTTTCTCCCACTCCCTAGTATCCCTCTTTCTCCCTCTACTTCTACCTCTTTTCCTCCTATTCCTTCCTTCTACCTCTCCAAGGTCACACACACACACACACACACACATACACACACATACACACACACAGTTAGTTATACATAGACACATAAGACTAGGAGTCAGGAGACTTGAGTTTTAATTTTGCTTCTCTCACGTGAGTCATATCACTTAGTCATAGTTCTATTTCCTTTTCTATTAAATGAAAGAGAGGGACTTTCACTAGATGATCTCCCAAATCCCTTTCAGTTCTAAGACTCTAGGCTTCTGTGAAAGTTCTATTCCTTATCGTAGCATTATAGACTCAGAGCTGGAAGGGGGTTTTAGAGGTCATATAGGACAACTAAATAATAACTCTTTGGGGATGAGCAAATGGAAGCCCAAACAGATCATATCACTTGTCTGAAGTCACACAGGTTGAACTTTCCTAACAGATATGAGACTTTGAAATAAGGTATATAATTAAGATTATACAATAGCCAGACTATTCAGGGAAGATACAAAGGAGGCAGCTAGGTAATAATCTACTATTTACCTTGAGAAGGGGTTGGGGAAGTAGACTAAGGAAGGTCGAGAAAAGGTATGGATTTAACTGTTGACACCTACTTCCCTTTCCCTTCCACTAATATTCTTTTTTTTAACCCAATAAGCATTTATCAAGCTTCTACTCTGCAGGGCATTGTGCTAAGCTCTGGAGATACAATTAATAAAAACAATGACAATTCCCTAAAAGAGTTTGCAATCTAATGTAGGAAAACAACAACCAAAACAAGGCAGGAAAATGGGTAGAGAGACACTGGGCGGGGGGGGGGGGGGGGGGGGCTGGGAAGCTATGCAAAGTGTAGCATCTAATTCTATGAAGGCATGCATCCATAGGTTCTGGATAGTGGACAATGCTCTCGAGATTTGCCAGTCCCCAGCAGAATGAAACAAAGATGTGTCCTTACTCTCATACTTTTTTTAGCATAATGTTTTCAGCCATGTTATCAAACTCCTTCACTGAGGATAAACATGGCTCAAGGTGACCTACTGCACTGATGGCAAATTCTTCAACTTGAAAAGGCTACAAGCCAAGACCAAGGTGGAGGGAGTGTTTGTACATGATCTTCTGGTTGCAGATGATTGTGCATTCAATGCAGCCTTGAAATTGAGATGCCACAAAGTATGGATTGATTCTCCACTACTTGTGCTAATTTTGGTCTATCGATTAACACCAAGACAACCCAGGTACTACATCAGCCAGCACCATACCTTCTATATGTGGAACCATTAATTACAGCAAATGGAGAAGTTTTGAGTACTGTGGACAAGTTTACTTGACAGTGTCCTTTCCAGGGAGGTACACATTGATAATGAGGTAGACACACACATTGCCAGAGCTAACTCAGTATTTAGGAGGTTCCAAAAGAAAGTGTAGAAGAAAAGAGGTATTAGACTGACTACCAAACTGAAGTTCTACAGAGTGCTGACCTCATTGTTACATGTCTGTGAATCTGCTCAGTCTACCAGTGCCTTGTAAGGAAACTGAATCACCTCCATTTAAATAGTATTATGAAGAATGTGAAGATCACCTGGCAGGAAAAGGTATCAGACACTGGGGTCCTTTCTCAAGATAAATTGTCTAGCATTCCAACCTTACTACAGAGAGTGCAACTGTAATGGACTGGACACATTGTTAGAATGCCAGATGTATGCTTGCCAAAAATACCTATTTTATGGATTTGATTTAAATTTTTATCACACAGGGCAAGTTCTCATAAGGGGGTCAGAAGAAATGATACTGGGTGACCTTGAAGAACTTTAGAACTGATTGTGCAGCATGGGAGACACTGGCACAAGACAGCCCAGCATGACATGCCCTCATCAGTGAGGGGGCTACCGTACATGAGGAAGGAGGAATTGAAGCATCTCAAAAGAAATGTGACATGTGTAAGTTTAGAGTACCCATCCAGGTGTTCACATGGACTATATGTGCCCAATCTGTGGTAGAGAATTCAGAGCTCATGTCGTTCTGATCAACTACAGTCAGACACACTGAAATTTGTTTCAAACACAGTGATGTCATTTTGGTCTTCTTCGATAACGAAGGACAAGAACCAACCAACCAAAACCCACTAAGACAAGAAGAGTTGCCCATGGCAAAAATGTTCCTTATACTCTTAATGTTACATTGTCATGTTTTCAACAAATTGGTTTTTGGAATCAAAGGACCTGAGTTCAAATTCTAATTCTGCCACTATAATTGCATGACACTGAGCAAGTGACTCAATCTATTTGGGCCTCATAGTTGTTCATTTATTTCAGTCGTGTCCAACTCTTCATGACCCCACTGGGGAATTTTTTGGCAAAGATATTAGAGTAGTCTTCCATTTCCTTCTTCAACTCATTTTATGGATGAGGAAACTGAGGCAAATAGATCAAAGGGTGAAGTGACTTCCTCAGGGTCACCAACTAGTAAGTGTCTGAGACCAGATCTGAACTCAAATTTTCCAGACTTAGGTCTGGTGCTCTAACCACCTAACTGCTTACTGTATGACTCAGTTTTCTTCAATTATAAAATACAACAACAAGGTCTAGGTGAGCTTAAATGTCTCTTCTATCTCTGGAAAAAGCATGCTCTCATAATTAATACTAAGGTATTAATGAGGAAACATTAAAGTCATAAAGAGAATTATATTTAATAATTTCTCTTTTAAAACCACCTATTTTTAAAAATAATATATTATTTTACCCTAGTCACTGTAAGGGATTGTTGTGTGTGGGAATACTGTAAACTTTTATCACCTGGTGTCCTCTAGCACCAGAACATAGTTTTACTGGATGATTGTAGAATGCCATGGAAGTGGGAGTGGACCAGGGACTGGGGAGGATATTTAAGCACTTGTATTCTGGTAAATAAATGGAGAACTTGGAGAACCTTCCATCCTTGTCTCCTGCCTCTTCAACATTCACCCGGGCAAGGATAAGCTACTCTGGCAGGAACCTAACAAGTCAGAAGTAAAGTTTGATCATTCAAAAATTTTTTGAGCTTGAAATTTTCTTTCTCCTTCTTTTACCTCCCCCTCCCAGATACAGTAAGCAATTTGATATGGCTTAAACAACTTCAGTCATAACCATTATACTTTTTTTTCAATTTTTTAACATTTTTATCTAAAATTTTCAGTTCCATGCTCTATACCTCCTACCTTTCCTCTCCTACCCCTTCCTGAAACCATAAGCAATCATATAGAGATTATACATGTGAAAGTATGTAAAAAATCTCCTTATTGGTCATTTTGTACAAAAAGACTCAAATAATAGAAAAAAAAACAAAGTGGAAAAATAGCATGGTTTAATCTGTATTCAAGCAATATTCTTTTACTTCATCATTAGTCCCTTGTGAATGTCTTAGATCATTGTATTGCTGAGAATAACTAAGTTATTCACAATTCATTGAACAATGTGCATATTGTTCTCCTGTTTCCTGTTTACAATGCGTCAGTTCATGTTAGTCTTTTCTAGGTTTTTCTGAAATCACTCTTCTTGTCATTTTGTATAGCATATTGATAACCATTATAATTATATATCACACCTTGTTTAGCTGTTCCCCATTTGATGAGTATTCCATTGATTTTCAAATCTTAACTATCACAAAAAGAACTGCTTTATTTTTGTACAAATAGGCCCCTTTCCCTTTTTTGAATATCTTTGGGATATAGACCTAGCAGTTGTACTGTTGTATCACAGATTATGCACAGTTTCTGCTCTTTGGGTAAAGTTACAACTGCTCTCCACCACAGCTGGATCAATTTACCACTCCACAAAAAAATGTATTAGTGTCCCAATTTTCCCAACATTACCTTCAATATCTAATATTTTTCTTTTTTTTGTATTATTAGCCAACCTGATTTAAGTGTGAAGTGGTACTTCAGAATTATGATTTAGAGCATTTTGTCATTTGACTATAGACATCTTTGATTTCTTTATCTAAAAGCTATCTATTCACAATCTTTTACCATTTATCACTAGGGAAATGACTTGCATTTTTAAAATTTTGACTCAGTTCTCTAAATATTTGAGAAATGAGACCTTTATCATATATTTGTGGAAAAAATTTTATTCCCCGTCTTCTGCTTTCTTCATAATTTTGGTTATGTTGGTTTTGTTTAAACAAAACCTTTTAAATTTTATATAATCAAAACAAATTTTTTTATGCTCTCTATATCTTCTTTGGTCCTAATTCTTCCTTTATTCATAAGTCTCATAGATAAACTATTCCATGCTCCTTTTTTCCAATGAGATATTTAACATTTTCTTCTAGTCTTTCATTCTTTTGGTTTAGTTTTATTGTTTCTTGATTTTTCACAGTCATCAGCTTCCCTTTGCTCAATTCTCTATATTTCTTCAGTGAGCTTTTGAATCTTCTTTTTCATTTGGCCAATTCTATTTTTTTAATGCATTCTTCTCTGGATTTTTGGACACTTTTTTAATTTGATCCAGGCTGCGTCTTAAGATGTTATTTTCTTCAGTAAGCTACTGATTCTCTTTTCATGATTTTTCCACATGGCTCTCATTTTCCTTTCCAATTTTTCTCTACCTCCCTTGATTTTCAAAGTCTTTTTTGAGTTCCTCCATGACCTGAGACCAATCCATACTTTTCTTGGAGGTTTTTGACTTTGTTATCTTCTGAGTGTGTATTTTGATCCATTAAAATTCAAAATAGCTGTCTATGGCAGAATTTTTTTTCTTCAGTTGTTTGCTCATTTCCCCAGCCTATGAATTGAGTTTAGCTCTTTGTTAATATGGTACACACATTGTCCCAAGTTTTTGAGGATTTTTTCAGCTGCACTCCCCAGGGACTTGCAATTTCTCAATTCCTCCAAGGTTTTGAGAGATTATGACTACTCTCCTGGCCTTCTCTGGTCTGTGAGTGACCAGAAACACTCCCCTCTGCTCTGGAATTACTACTAAGGCAGTAAGGTCTTTACTCATTTTCCTAGGACTGGAACTCCAGACTGCAACCAAAATCTGAGTATGGGCAGAATGACAGAGGAGTGGCAAAGTGATCCCTATAATCTCCTTCTGACCCCCTTACCATCTAGGGGCTGAGTGCTCTGATAGTGGCTGCCAGATAGCTCCCAAGACTTGTTCCTGGATCTGGTCTTCACTATTGAGGTCTGTGCTGAACTGTGCTCCACTCTCACCCCAGTGTGGCAGAGTTTTCCTGCTGATCTTCCAAATTTTCCTTTGCAATCTGTGCACTGAGAGATCTGAAAATTGATACTACTACCTCTGACCCAGGCATCCTGTGTTCTATTCCTGGGTGACTGGGGATAGTTCACTAGGATGGCCTGGGCTACACTGAAGGTTCCTTTCTAACCCTGGGGCAGAAGACCCTTTCTATGGATCTTCCAAGTTGACTTGGGCTGAAAAATTGTTTTACTCAGTGGTTTTGTGGGTTCTTCCACTCCAGAATTTGGTTAGATCCATTATTTAAACCCATTTGAAATCAGTTTGGGAGGGGGGACAGAGAAAGGGAAGGGTAGTGGAGGAAATAAGGGAAAATAACAAAAGGAAGGGAAGGGAACAGGGAAAGGGGAAAGAAAGGGGAGGGAGTGATATAGGAGGGCAAACAGACTGAAGGGGGTGGTATTCAAAAACAAAATACTGGGGAATATGGATAAAAGGGGGGTAAAGGGGGAAAAATACAAACAGAGGGAAGATAGCACAGAGGGCAATAAAGAATTAGTAATCATAACCTTAAATGTGAATGGGATGAACTCTCCCTTAAAATGTAAGCAAATAGAAGAGTGGATTAAAAACCAGAATCCTACAATATGCTGCTTACAAGAAACTCATTTGAAGCAGAGAGATACATACAGAGTAAAGGTAAAAGGTTGGAGCAAAATATATTTTGCTTCAGCTGAAGCAAAAAAAGCAGGGGTAGCAATCCTTATCTCAGACAAAGCAGCAGCAAAAATAGATAGCGTTAAAAGAGATAAGGAAGGAAACATTATCCTCCTAAAAGGTACCATAGACAATAAAGTCATTTCAATATTGAATATATATGCACCCAGTGGGACAGCACCCAAATTCTTAGAGGAGAAGCTGAAAGAATTACAGGAAGACATAGACAGCAAAACTCTACTAGTAGGAGACCTCAACCTCCCGCTATCAGATCTAGATAAATCAAATCATAAAACAAACAAGAAAGAAATTAGGGAGGTAAATAGATTGTTAGAAAAATTAGATATGGTAGACTTATGGAGGAAACTGAATGGGGATAGGAAGGAATATATCTTTTTCTCTGTAGTACATGGAACTTATACAAAAATTGACCATGTACTAGGACACAAAAACCTAATGTTCAACTGCAGAAAGGCAGAAATAGTGAATACATCTTTCTCAGATTACAATGCAATAAAAGTCATATGCAATACTGGGCCAAGGAGATATAGACCCAGAGCAAAGTGGAAACTGAATAACCTCATCTTAAAAAATGAGTGGACCAAAAAACAAATTATAGAAAGAATTAACCATTTTATCCTAGATAATGATAATAATGAAACAACATACCAAAACCTATGGGATTTATTCAAAGCAACTCTCAGGGGATATATTATAGCTCTAAATGCTTATATGAATAAATTGGAGAAAGAGGAACTCAATGAACTAAACATGCAACTAAAAAAATTAGAGAAAGAACAAATCAAAAATCCCCAATCAAATAACAAATTAGAAATTTTAAAAATCAAAGGAGAAATTAATAAAATTGAAAGCAAAAAAACTATTGAATTAATAAATAAAACCAAAAGTTGGTATTATGAAAAAACCAATAAAATTGATAAACCTCTGGTCAATTTGATTAAAAAAAAGAAAGAAGAAAACCAAATTGCTAGTATTATAAATGAAAAAGGTGAACTCACCACCAATGAGGCGGAAATTAAAATAATAATTCGAAATGATTTTGCCCAACTTTATGCCAATAAATTTGATAATCTAAGTGAAATGGATGAATATTTACAAAAATATAAGTTGCCCAGGTTAAATGAAGAAGAGATTAAATACCTGAACAACCCTATCTCAGAAAAAGAAATTCAACAAGCTATTACTCCCTAAAAAAAAATCTCCAGGGCCTGATGGATTCACAAGTGAATTCTACCAAACATTTAAGGAACAATTGGTTCCAATCCTATATAAACTCTTTGGAAAAATAGGGAAAGATGGAACTCTGCCTAACTCTTTCTATGAAACCAATATGGTACTGCTACCTAAACCAGGAAGAGTGAAAACAGAGAAAGAAAATTATAGACCTATTTCCCTCATGAATATAGATGCAAAAATCCTAAATAAAATCTTAGCAAAATGACTACAACAAGTCATCACTAGGATAATACATTATGATCAAGTAGGATTTATTCCAGGAATGCAGGGTTGGTTCAATATTAGGAAAACTGTTAGTATACTCAATTATATCAATAACAAACCCATCAGAAACCATATGATCATATCAATAGATGCTGAAAAAGCTTTTGACAAAATACAGCATCCATGCCTATTAAAAACACTAGAGAGTGTAGGAATAAATGGACTGTTCCTTAAAATAATGAGCAGTATCTATCTGAAACCATCAACAAGCATTATACTCAATGGGGAGAGGCTAGAGGCATTCCCAGTAAGATCAGGGGTTAAACAGGGGTGCCCATTATCACCACTACTATTCAATATTGTATTAGAAATGTTAGCATCAGCAATTTAGAAGAAAAAGAAATTAAAGAAATTAGAATTGGGAAGGAAGAGACAAAACTCTCACTATTCGCAGATGACATGATGGTCTACCTAGAGAATCCCAAGAAATCATCTAAAAAACTACTGGAAACAATTAGCAATTTTAGCAAAGTTGCAGGTTATAAAATAAACCCCCATAAATCCTCAACTTTCCTATATATGACTAGCAAGAAACAGCAGGAAGAGCTAGAAAGAGAAATTCCATTCAAAGTAACCTCAGACAGTGTAAAATACTTGGGAGTCTATTTGCCAAGACAGACTCAGAATCTTTTTGAAAACAATTATAAAACACTTCTCACACAAATTAAATCAGATTTAAATAACTGGGCAAATATCAACTGCTCATGGATAGGTAGAGCTAATATAATAAAAATGACAATTCTACCAAAACTAAACTATCTGTTTAGTGCCCTACCAATCAAAATTCCAAAAAATTACTTTAATGAGCTAGAAAAAATTGTAAGTAAATTCATATGGAGTAATAAAAAGTCAAGAATTGCCAGGAGCTTAATGAAAAAAAAAATGCAAATGAAGGTGGCTTAGCACTACCAGATCTAAAATTATATTATAAAGCATCAGTCATCAAAACTGTTTGGTATTGGCTAAGAAATAGAGTGGTGGACCAGTGGAATAGACTAGGTGTAAAAGCAGGAGAGGATTATAGTAATCTGCTATTTGATAAACCCAAAGAGTCAGGCCACTGGGATAAAACCTCCCTCTTTGATAAAAACTGCTGGGATAATTGGAAGTTAGTATGGAAGAAACTTAGATTAGACCAACACCTCACACCCTTTACCAAGATAAGATCCAAATGGTTACAGGACATAGACATAAAAAACAATACTATAAGCAAATTAGAAAATCGAGGACTAGTCTACCTGTCAGATCTATGGAAAGGGGAACAGTTTATGACTAAAGAAGAATTGGAGAACATCACTAAAAACCAATTAGATGATTTCGATTACATTAAAAAGTTTTTGCACAGATAAAACCAATGTAATCAAAATCAAAAGAAAAGTAGTAAATTGGGAAACAATCTTTACAACTAATGATTCTGACAAAGGACTCATTTCTAAAATATACAGAGAACTGAGTCATATTTTTAAAACAAAAAGCCATTCCCCAATTGACAAATGGTCAAAGGATATGCAAAGGCAATTTACAGATGAGGAGATCAAAGCAATCCATAGCCATATAAAAAAATGCTCTAAATCATTAATTATTAGAGAAATGTAAATTAAAGCTTCGTTGAGGTACCATCTCACACCTTTCAGATTGGCCAGTATAACCAGGAAGGATAATGATCATTGTTGGAAGGGATGTGGGAAATCTGGGACACTGTTACACTGTTGGTGGAGCTGTGAACTCATCCAACCCTTCTGGAGAGCTAATTGGAACTATGCCCAAAGGGCAACAAAAATGTGCATACCCTTTGACCCAGCAATACCACTACTGGGTCTATACCCTGAAGAGATGAGGAAAAAGGGTAAAAACATTACTTGTACAAAAATATTTATAGCAAACCTGTTTGTGGTGGCAAAGAATTGGAAATCCAGTAAATGTCCTTCAATTGGGGAATGGTTTAGCAAACTGTGGTATATGTATGTCATGGAATACTATTGTTCTATTAGAAATCAGTAGGGATGGGATTTCAGGGAAACCAGGAGGGATTTGCATGAACTGATGCTGAGTGAGATGAGTAGAACCAGAAAAACACTGTACACCCTAACAGCAACATGGGAGTGATGTTCAACCTTGAAGGACTTGCTCATTCCATCAGCGCAACAATTGGGAACAATTTTGGGCTGTCTGCAAAGGAGAGTACCATCTGTATCCAGATAAGGAGCTGTGGAGTTTGAACAAAGTATAAGGACTATTCCCTTTAATTCAGAAAAAAAAAAAAAACCCAGATGTCTTATGGTTTGATCTGGTTACCTCTGAGAATTCTGTTCTCTTTAAGGATATGATTTCTCTCTCATCACACCCAATTTGGATCGAGGTACAACGTGGAAACAAAGTAAAGACTGACAGAGTGCTATCTGTGGGGTGGGGGTGGGGGGGGAGGGAAGTAAGATTGGGGGAAAACTGTAAAACTCAAATAATATCTTTAATAAACATTCTATTGCTTTAAAAAAAAAGAAATCAGTTTGGGGAGAGCTTTGGCATGTCCCTACCTTTACTCCATCATCTTGGTTCCACCCCTCTCCATGTTCTCTTACTTTACCTATAGTATCACCCTTTATGTACCCATTTTGTTCTTATCTTGGTATACAGTGCAAGATGTTAGTCCATTCCTAGTTTCTGCCAAACTGTTTTCCTAGCAGTTTTTGTCAAATAATGAGTTTTTGTTCCAACAGCTTGAATCTTTGGGTTTATCATATGATAGATTACTATGGTCATTTTCTGTCATATAATTTATACATAATCTATTCCACTGATCTACCACTCTTTTTTTAGCCAGGACCAGATTATTTTTATAACTACAATTTTCTAATAAAACAATTTGAGAACTGGTACAAGTAGACTACTTTCTCTCACTTTTCAATTGATTTCCTTGATATCCTTGACCTTTTGTTCTTCTAAATGAATTTTGTTAATACTTTTTCTATAAAACAATTCTATAATTTTTTATAAAATATAATTGTTTAGCTTTAGAAAATAATTTAATTGCTATGGCACTGAAATATATATATTTTTAGTAGGAATTGTCTTGGTCTACCTATGAGCAAATAATATTTTTCTAATTTTTTAGATCTGACTTTGTGCAAAAAGTATTTTATAATTATGTTCATATAATTCCTGGTTTCATCTTGGCAGGTAGACTCTCATATATTTTATATTAGCTCCAGTTATTTTAAATGAAATTTCTTTTTGTATCTCTCTTGCTGCTGAATTTTGTTGGTAATATATAGAAATGCCCATAATTTATAAGTTTATTTTATATCCTGATTTGATAAATCTAATAATTTCAAATATTTTTTCTAGTTGACTCCCTAGGATTTTCTAAGTATAACATCATATCATCTGCAAAGAGTGATAATTTTATTTTTTCATTGCCTATTCTAATTTCTTTATTTCTTTTTTGTTCTTTTGTTGCTATAACTAATATTTCTAGTAAAATATTCAATAAGGTGATAATGGGAATCCTTGCTTTACCATATTTAATTGGAAAGTCTTTTAGCTTATCACCATTACAGATAATACTTGCTAATGGTTTTAGATAAATTTACTTATCATTTTTAAGGTAATCTCTATTTATTAGTAAACTCTCTACTTATCATTTTAAAGTAATCCCTATCTATTCATAAACTCTCTAGTGTTTTTATTTCATCAGAGGTTTTTTCTGCATTCTGTTGATTTTGTTATTGATATGATCAATTATGCTCACAGTTTTCCTAATATTGAATCAGTTCTAGCATAAAATCAGTTCTAGCATAAAGCCTACATCATCATAATATATGATCTTTGTGATATATTGCTGTAGTCTCAGCATTTTATTTAGAATTTTTGCATCAATATTCATAAGGAAAATTGGTCTATAATTTCCTTGCTCTATTTTGGCTCCTCCTGATTTGGGTATAATTACCATATTTGTGTCATAAAAGGAATTTGGTAGGATTCCTTCTTTGACTGTTATTCCAAATAGTTTATATAGTGTTGGGATTAATTGTTCTTCAATTGTTTGATAAGATTCACTTATGAATCCATCTGGTCCTGTAGATTTTTCTTAGGAAGTTCACTGATGTCTTGTTCAATTTGTTTTTTCTAAGACTGAGCTATTTAAATATTCTATTTCCTCTACTGTTAATCTGGGTCATTTATTATTTTTGTAGATATTTTTCTATTTCATTTATATTGTCAAATTTATTGGCATATAATTGGGTAAATTAGCTCCTAATAATTCTTTTTTTTTAATTTATTGTTTATTCTCATTTTGTACAAATGTTTTTCTTTACATTAATAAAATATACTTGTTTACAAGGTAACAAAACACCCCTCCCCCCTGAATATAGATAGACTTGCTTGGGCAAAAAAGTAAAGGGGGGAGAAAAAAAATTAAAATTAAAAAAAAATAATAGTAATAATTGTAGGTATGGCCAGGTGGTGCAATGGACGAAGCACCAGCCCTGGAGCCACGACCACCCGAGTCCATATCCAGCCTCATAAACCCAATAATCACCCAGCCATGTGACATGCAAGCCACCCAATCTCCACTGCCCTGCAAAAACCAAAAAAGAAGAAGAAAAAAAAAGACCCAAAATAAAATAAAATAGTAATAATGGTAGGGGTGGCTGGGTGGCAGACAGAGCATTGGCCCTTGAGCCAGGAGCACCTGGGTCCGAATCTGGCCCCAGACACCCAATGATCACCCTGCTATGTGGCCCCAGGCAGGCCACCCAGCCCCACTTGCCCTGCACCCTCCCCCAAATAATAACAACAAAAAATGTGCTTCAGTCTTTGTTCCAACACCATCAACTCTGTCGTGAGTGGATCACATTCTTATCATAAGATAAGTCCATCACAAAAGTTACTTCCATATTTTTCCAACGTTGCCATTGCTGATCACAACTCCCTCCTTTCTTATTTCTCCACTACCATGTACTCTATTTTCTCTCTCCTTTCACTCTGACTCTGCTGTAGGGTTGCTGAGTGGTGCAGCAGACAGATCCCTGGTCCTGGGGCCAAGAAGCCCTGAGCCCCCATACCACCCCTTAGGCCCAGAATCCACCTGGCCCTATGGTCCTGGGCAGGCCATCCAATCCCAGCCCCTTGCAAGAAGTAAGAAAAGAAAATGTGTTATATCTGACCACTCTCCCCCCATGGTCCATCCTCTCATCCTTTATTCACATCCCCACCCCTTCCCCCGCTCCCTCCTCCTTCTTACTCCAGTTGTCTATACCCCATTGAGTGTATTTGCTGTTTCCTCTCCTAGCCATCTCTGATGAGAGCAAAGGTTCCCTCATTCCCCCTTGCCTCTCCCCTTCCATATCATTGCAATAGCTCATTGTAATAAAAAAAATCTTATTATGTGAAATAGCTTGGACTATTCCCCCTCTCCTTTTTCTTTCTCCCATTCCATTTCCCTTTTTTTCTTATTGACTCCATTTTTACACCATATTTTATCTTCGAATTCAGCTTTCTCCTGTGCTTCAACTATAAAAGCTCCCTCTACCTGCTCTATTAACTGAGATGGTTCATATGAATATTATCAGTATCATTTTTCTATACATGCAATTCATCCTCATTAAGTCCCTCATATTTCCCCCCTTTCCTCCAATCTCCATGCTTCACCTGAGTCCTGTATCTGAAGATCAAACCTCCTGTTCAGCTCTGGCCATTCCAAAAGGAACATTTGAAATTCCCCTGGTTCATTGAAAGTCCATCTTTTTCCCTGGAAGAGGACATTCAGCCTTGCTGGGTAGTTCATTCTTGGCTGCATTCTAAGCTCTTTTGCCTTCTGGTATATTGTATTCCAAGCCCTACAAGCTTCCAATGTAGTTGCTGCTAAGTCCTGTGTGATCCTGACTGCAGCTCCACGATATTTGAACTGTGTCCTTCTGGCTGCTTGTAATATTTTCTCTTTGACTTGGGAGTTCTGGAACTTGGCTATAATATTCCTGGGGGTTGGTTTTTTGGGATCTCTTTCTCGGGGGGATCGGTGGAGACATTTCTATTTTGCCCTCTGCTTCTAGAATATCAGGGCAATTTTCCTGTAGTAATTCTTTGAAAATGATGTCAAGGCTCTTTTCCTGATCATGACTTTCAGGTATTCCAATAATTTTCAAATTATCTTTCCTAAGTCTGTTTTCCATATCAGCTGTTTTTTCAATGAGATATTTCACATTTTCTTCTAATTTTTCATTTTTTTGGTTTTGAAGTATTGATTCCTGATTTCTGGTAAATTCATCAATCTCCCTGAATTCTATTCTTTGTCTGAAGGATTTATTCTCCTCAGAGAGTTTTCTTATCTCTTTTTCCATCTGGCCAATTTTGCTTTTTAAAGCATTCTTCTCCTCAATAACTTTTTGAACTGTTTTATCCATTTGACCTAGCTGTTTTTAGCATGCTATTTTCTTTAGCATTTTTTTGGATTTCCTTGACTAAGCTGCTGACTTCATTTTTCATGTTTTTCCTGCATCTCTCTCCTTTCTTTTCCCAGTTTTTCTTCTAACTCCCTCATTTCATTTTCAAAGTCTTTTTTGAGCTCTATCATAGCCTGAGCCCAATTTCTGTTTTTTCTTGGAGTCTTTAGATGCAGGAGCTTCTGCTTCCTCATCTTCAGACTGAGTATTTTGATCCTTCTTGGGCTCATTTGCAAAATATTTCTCAATGGTCTTCCTCTTGTTTCTTTGCTTGTTCATTTTCCTAGCCTAAGACTGTTTTTTGGGGGTGCTTCCTGAGCTTTTGGGGCACTCCCACAAGGGTCTCAGTGTGTGAGGCTCTGTCCTCCCTCCTGGTCTGTGAATGACCTCGAGCGCCCCCCTCTGCCACAGGGCTGAGGTGGGAGGCCCTGCTGTTCTATGGGGGGGCCTAGACTGCGGTCAGGATTTGAGTGTGGTCAGAGCTCCAGAGTCCTGTTCTAGGGGCAGAGGACAGAGCTCTGGGATGTCTCTTCACTCCCCTCCCTCAGCTCAATGGGCTCATGCCCTGGGGGCTCCTGCTTACCAGCTCCACCTGCTTCTGTTTCCAGGTCTAGGCTCCTGAAAGACCAGGCTGCTGGCTGTGTGCCCTGAGGGCTGGGCTCCACGTGCTCACTGTGGCAGAGGTCCCCTGCTGCTCCGCCACTCCATGCCGGTGCTCCCCGGGATGCAGCTCAGGATACTCCCCCGCTGCTGTGAGCTGCGGCTCCCAGTGCCCTGGGGCTGCCTCCGGGAGGCTGAAGTTCTTTGGCTCTGGCGGGCCACCCCTCTGGCGGGCCACCCCTCCGGCCCCGGGGAGCAGAGCCTTTCTGCTCTTTTCCAGGTTACCTTGAGTAGGAGAACTGCCTCACTGGGTCCCTTTGTGGGTTCTGTCTCTTGAAAGTTTAGTTAGGGTCCTTAGTTTATGAGTTTTTATCAGAGAGCTCCTAAGACTGGATCCCTTCATGTTGCCATCTTGGCTCCGCCCCCCCTAATAATTTTTAATTTCCTTTTCATTGATAGTGAGTTCACCCTTTTAATTTTTGATACTAGTAATTTGATTTTCTTATTTCCCTTTTAAAATCAAATTAACTAATAGACATTTTATTTTTTTCCATAAAATCAGTTTCTAGTTTATTTCAATGACTTTTTTTACAATTTTATTAATCTCTTCTTTTGTTTTTTTTAGGATTTCTAATTTGATGCTTAATTGGGGAATTTTAATTTGTTATTTTCTAGTGTTTTTTTAAATCACATGTCCAGTTTATTTTTAAATTTTTATTTAAGGCAATGGGGTTATGTGACTTGCCCAAAGTCACATAGCTAGGCACTAATTAAGTGTCTGTGACTGGTTTTGAACTCTGGTCCTCCTGACTCCAGGGCTGGTGCTCTATCCATTGCACCACCTAGCTGCCCCCTTAGGCCTGGTTTATTGAGCTGGTTATTCTCTATTTTATTAATGTAAGCAAATAGAGATATAAACTTTCCAAGTTCTGCTTTGGTTGCGTTCACATAACTTTCAATATGTTGTCTCATTGTGGTCATTTTCTTTAATGAAATTGTTTCTATGATTTGTTCTTTGACTTACATTTTTTTAGGATTATATTAATTTCCATTTAATTTTTAATCTCTCTTTCATTTGTCCATTATCTAATGTAATTTTCATTGCATCAAAATCTGAAAAGAATGTGCTTAGTATTTCTGCTTTTCAGCATTTGGTTGTGAGGTTTTTATATCTTAATACATTGTTCATTTTTGTCTAGGTGGCATGTGCTATTAAAAAAAAGGTATATTTCTTCCTATTCTCACTAATTTTTTCCCAGAGATCTATCATATCTAACTTTTCCAGAGTTTTATTCATCTCTTTAACTTCTTTCTTATTTTTTTGGTTATATTTATCTAGCTCTGAGAGGAAAGCTGAAGTCCCCCAATAGTAAAATTTTATAATATTTTTCCTCCAGTAATCCATTCAAGATTCCAATGCTATCCCATTTGGTGCATATATGTCTGATATTAATATGACTTCATTGTCTATGATACCTGTCAGAAAGATACAACTTCCTTCTTTATCTCTTAATTGGATCTATTTTTGTCTTTGCTTAGTCTGACATTATGTTGCTTAACACTGTTTTCATTGCTTCAAATTAAGCATGATAAATACTCTAGCCCCTTTACCTTGTATGTATCGCTGCTTCACATGTCTCTCTTATATTTGTTTTATAGGTGAGTTCATCCCATTCCCATTTATAATTATAACTATGTATTTCCATCCATGATTTTTTTCCACCTGTTTATCCCTTTGTCTTTCTTATGTTCCACCCTTTCTCTCCTCACAACTATTTTACTTTTGATCACTTTTTTGATAAATGTACTCTCCTTTTTATCGTCCCTCCTTCCCCCTTCTCTTCTCCCCAACTCTTTTTACTTCCTTATAGGCTAAGATAAATTTCTTTATTTAATTGAGTGTGTGTATTTTTCCCTCTTTGAGCCCATTCTAATGAAAGTAAGATTAAACTTTCCCCCATCCCCCATCTTTTCCTCCGTTATAATAATTTAAAAAAAAAATTTAATATGGGATAATTTACCCCCCTTAAATCTTCCCTTGCCCCAGTGCAATTTTCTTCCTCATTCATTTTATTTTGTTTTTTGGGGGGGTTCTTTCTATCAAAATCATTGTATATCTATACCCTCTGCCTATATATGCTCTTTCCTAATTGTTCATTTGGTAATAAAGTTAAGAGTTCCAAATATTATCTTGCCCCATAGAACTATAAATAGCTTACCTTATTGAATTTTTTATATTTTCTCTTTCTTGTTTTTTTTTTTGCTTTTATGTTTTTCCTTGAGTATTTTATTTGAAGATCTTTTTTTCTAATTAAAATTTGGTCTTTTTATTAGAAATTCTTGAATGTCCTCCATTTCATTAAATGTTCATTTTTTTAACTCTCTGAAAGATAAAATTAAATTTTGCTAGATAGGTGATTCTTGGTTGTAATCCTATCATCTTTGCTTTCTGGTATATCAGATTTCAGGTCTTCCAGTTCTTTATTGTAGAAACTGCCAGATCCCATGTAATCCTGAGGGTCACGCCAAGATATTTAATTTGTTTTGTTTTGGCTGCTTTCAATACTATCTCCTTGATCTATAAACTCTGGAATTTGGCTTTAATATTCTGGGGAGTTTTTATTTTGGGATCTCTTTCTGGAGATGATTGCTAGATTCTTTCAATTTCTATTTTGTCTTCTGGTTCTAATATATCAGACAGTTTTCCTTGAAAATTTCTTCGAAGATGTTGTCTAGGTCTTTTTCTTTTTTTAAAATTATGGTTTTCAGATAATCCTTACATTATTTCTTCTGAATATATTTTCCAAGTCAGTTTTTTCAATGATAAATTTCACATTTTCTTCTATATGTTTACATTTGTGATTTTGTTTTATCATATCTTGATGTCTCATAGTCATTAATTTCTATTTGTTCAATTCTAATTTTTAAGGAATTACTTTCTTCATTGAGTTTTTGTACTCCTTTTCCATTTGACAAATTCTAGTTATTTTCCCAGGTAAATTTTGCAAAGCTTTTCCCATGCTATTGATTCTTTTGCATTACTCTCATTTCTTTTCCTAATTTTTCTTCTGCTCCTCTCCTTTACTTTTTAAAATGTCTTTTAAGCTCTAATAGCAATTCTTTTTAGACCTGAAATCAAATTACATTTTCTTTGAGGCTTCACATGTAGCCATTTTGACTCCAATGTCCTCTTCTTAGTTTATGCCTTTATCCTCCCTATCATTATAGTAACTGTCTATGTAGTCAAGCTCTTTTTTTGTTTTTTTGTTCAATTTCTGCCTATTGTGACTTGGTATTTTTATATGAAAGTTGGGTTCTGGTCCTACTGTCTCAAGTTTTTTGTCATGGGCCTCTGAGTCTTGCTGACAGCTTTCACTGGGTTTATGGACTTAGATGTTTGGTTTCTCTGAAGAGTAGGCTTCCTTTCTGACTTGTTCTGGGGAGTAGAGTTTTCCTGTTGGCTTCCCCTGGGTGTGGATGTTAGATGCTGGCTTGCCCTAGGGGAAGGGGCCTTGCTGTTGTGATTCTGTGAAAACAGAGTCTCTCTGCAGATAGGTCCCAAGGGTGGGGTCTCACTATTGACCAGCCTTTGGGTGGGGTTTCATAATTGGTCAGCAATAGGGTCAAGGTCTATTTGGTGGTTTGTGCTGGGCATGATTCACTAGGTTGCTGCCTAGATTGCTCATTTGTCTAGGGGTCTGATGGCATGCAAGAGGGCAGGGGTTTGCTGGTAGGTTGCCTCAGGTTTTGAAACTTGCTGTAGGTCTTCTGCTATGAAGCTGGTTATCACTGTTGCTACTACCCTTGGACCTTCCTCCACTCCCACCCAAGTGAGATAGAAATTTTCTGCTCTGCTGGTAAACTGCTTTGCTGCTTCGCTCTCCTAGATCAATGTTGAGGTGTTTTTCTAGGTATTTGGAGGGAAATTTGGGAAGGCTTTCGAGGATTCCTTCTTCACTCTGCCATCTTGGCATTGGAAGTTAGCATTTATTTTGAAAGGGAACTGTGTAGAGAATCCAAGGACTAACCATAAAGAATGAGTATCTAAGGGTGAAATTTTAGGCCCTGTGTCCTTTGGGGAAAAGAAGCTGGGGAAGGGTTCCTTTTTAGAGTCAAATTAAATTAAAATGCAACCTTCTACTCTATCCAGGGTATAAAGGCAGTGAACAGAATATGCACACACCCTTGTTTGTTTTTAGAATGACTTACCCAGACCTAACCAGCAACTGCATAATGTGGTGCAAAGTGCTCTGGATTTGGAATCAAATTTTGTAGACTTGGGCCCAAGTTTTGCCTCTTCTTTATTACCTGTGGGACTTTGAGCATGTCACTTAACCTCTCTTGGCTTTAGCTCCCTCATTTGCAAAATGAGGGGATTGGATTGGATGACCTTTTAAGGTCCCTTTCAGCTCTAAATACATGACCCTGCTACAGAGGCTCATTTGTAAGCAGATGGATATAGCTGGTAAGGTGGATGAGATGCAAGCAGTGCCTATAGCTGATCTAACAGTTTCTCTGATAGCAATACCAGTGATTAATTTCCTTCATGAATCATTTTCAATCTAATGTTTAGTCTAAAAGGACACCAGACACATAACATTAATCATTAATAAGGTCAGAATGAACTGAAATCCTCCACTAACCCTAATGGAAAAGAATTCCCAATTCTAAACACTCCTATTATATATTCCACAGGCAAGAATACCAGACACCCCAAAGCTAAACAAACTTGCTGCTGTTGGCAAAGAAAGATGTCATTTCCCAAGTTATATACTGAGGTCATTCTTCCTGTACAAAGATCAAGCAATAGGCAGAGGCAGTCAAAAGAAAAATGCAGTAGTGGAATTAAAAAATTTATTGTACATAGCTCTGACCTCTCCTTTTGCAAATATATCTCAAGAGTACTTGTGACTCAGCCTAGCCACTTGTCTTCTTGATGTTGATCCTTAAATAAATACCAGTAACCAGGTAGTGGCAAACTCCTTGATTAGAAATCTGGGACTTTCCTAACTGACATAGAGTCCAAGCCTGCCTGAAATTATCTGATAGTTAATTAGAGCACTACAAAGTTGAGAGTCAGTCCGACTATCATGGATAAAGGGTTTGGCCTTGAAACCAGGGAAGCTTGGGTCACAGTTCTGCCATTGGCTCATACTATGAACAGGCAAATCACTTAAGCTTTCAGGGCACCAGGCAAATATTTAAGATTATAAATTTTACATGACTTGTCAATAAGCTAGGGATGGAGGAAGTGAATTAGTTAGAGTTTAATTTATTATTAAACAGTAATATTGTAAATTACAATTATTTATAATTATAAACCCAGGTCAGAAGGACCTGGGTTCATCTTTTGCTTCTGATACATAGTATCTCTGTGACTCTGCATAGCAAATGAAATAATATTTGTAAAGTGCTTGGCACAAGGCCTAGCATATATATATAGTAGATGCTACATAAATACTAGCTAATAATGATGATGATGATGATGATGATGATGATGATTTTGTCTTTCAAGGCCCTAGGCAATTCTCTAGGATAGTAGGTTGCAGAAAACGTATCAACCTGCATTAGAAGAGGGAAAGTTTACTCTGCACATCAAATCATATATCCAGTCCAACAGCAACAATAATACCTTGAATTTCTTTAGCCTTCAGAGCTTCTCAGAATCCTTCCACTTACATGATCTCATTTAATCCTCACATCATCACTATGACACAGGTAGAGCTCAGAATTATTAGCCCAGTTTTACAAATGCAGGAAGTAAGAGTATGTAATTTTTCCAAAGTTCCACAGCAAGTTAATAATAAGCAGGATCACAAGACTTAGAACTTGTAGATTCTGTCTCTCATATTGATATTGTTTATATTATGACACAAAAGACATTTTTTTTTCTCCTCAAGCTCTCATTTTTGCTAGTGGAAAAGGATAAAGATGATTAAGACAGTCCTGGAACCTTTTCAAGGAATCATCTAATAAGTGCTATGAGGGGATACAGAAGACTATGAGTCTAACTAATTTAATGAAAAAAATACCATTGAGGGCACACATGAACATTCTTGAAATTCATATGGAAGAGAGAGTCTGCTTGACCTCAGAGGTCAGAACAAGCAGTAATATGTCATCATAGCAGAGAGGCAATTTCTTTTTAAGATTTTTGCAAGGCAAATGGGGTTAAGTGGCTTGCCCAATTATTAAGTGTCTGAGGCCAGATCTGAACTCAGGTACTCCTGACTCCAGGGCCAGTGCTCTATCCACTGTGCCCACTAGCCACCCCAGAGAGGAAAATTTAATCTTTATTTTAGGGGGGAAATAACCCAAATAATTAAGAGTTGTCAAGAAGTAGAATTGGCTTCTTTGGGAAGTAATAGGTTCCTCCTCACTGAGAATGTTCAAGCTGGATGGATACGTGGTGGGGGGTGTTATAATGTGGAAGGGATTTCATCCAGATGTCCTTTGAAGTTCATTCCAACCCATGAATTCTGTGATTCTTGAAAAAGTGGGAGAATAACTGAAGATCAAATTGTCTGATCCCATCTAGTGGAGGGGACAAGACAGAGAGAGACTGGAGCTCTGATTTACTAGTTAAAGGAAAGTAGATTATTTCTTACCAATGCAAATCAGCACTTGTTACTTTTGCCTATAGAGTTGCCTAGACTTGCAGAAGTGACAAACTTTTGGAATGTGACTGAATCAGATTAAAATGTAATTAGGGAATATATAACAAAATAAATGAAAAAAATGTAACATAGAGAATGCTAAATTTGTGTGTGGGGAGTCAATGTTCAGCAGGCAGGGATCTGTTTCGGTGCAAACTTGACACTACTAGAACTCTGAAAAGTTAAATGACTTGCCCAATATCATTCACCTAGTTTTTGTCAAAAGCTTGACTTGAACCCTGGTCTTCTTAACTTTCAGACTAATTTTTTATCTACTACTCCACATTACTTTCATGACAATGAATAACTTCATAGTTTTAAGCTCAAATTTCTAAGTATAATTGAATTCCATTGCTGTAATTTGATTCATTATTACATCCTTTTTCTCCTTTTTCTTTTCATCCTCTCTCTCTATCACCTTATTATTCTTTTTTCAAGAATGAATACATGAATACAAGAATGAATGAAACAGCTGATAAAACCCTGAGCCTCAGGTTTAGATATCCTGAATTTATATCTGGTCTTAGTCACTAGTTAAGTGATCTTGGAAAAGTCACCTAATCCCTTTTTGTGTCAGTCTCCTTAATGATAAAATGGGGATAATGACAGAACCTTCTTTTGAGGATTGTTGTGAGGAAAAAAAATGAGATAATATTTATAAAAATAACAGCATAGTTCCTGGTACCTAGTAGGTTCTTTATAAATGCTTGTCCTCCTCTTGAATTTTTATGCCTTTCCCTTTCAACTGTCTTTTTTTTTAAGCACCATTCTGTTGACTATTTGCTTCTTGGCATTGATTTCAATAATACTATCACATTTAGATAGTGTTCAGTACTTTATTATATTTTATTTTTCTCCAGTTATATATAATAATAATTTTTAGCATTCTTTTTTGTTTGTTTTTCCCTCTGGACGTTGATGGCATTGTCCATAGTAGGTCTCCCAGGGTTGTCCCAGATCTCTGAACTGCTGAGAGGAGCTACATCCATTGTAACTGATCAACTCACAATGTTGTTAATGTATACAATGATCTTTCAGTTCTGCCCCTTATGCTCGGTATCAATTCATGTAATTCTTTCCATCTTCTCTAAAGTCCAAGCGTTATAGTTCCTTGCTGAAAAATTCTACTCATAACATTCATATCATAACTTGGTCAACCATTTCCTAATTGATGGAAATTCCCTCAGTTTCTAATTCTTTGCCACTACAAAAAGAGCTGTTATAAATGCTTTTGAACTTGTAAGACTTCAATTTTTCATGATTTCTTTTGGTTATAGGCCTAGTATTAGTTTTGCTAGGTCAAAGGGTATTATCAGTTTTTATTGCTCTTTGGACTTAGTTCCAGATAACAGTCTTTTAAAAAAAAAATGTACAAAAAATTATTTGTACAAAAAGAGAATAAATAAATATTGAAAAAATAAATAAATATGAGTTCCAGATTGTCCTCTTTTCTCCTTCTCCTACCTTACTTCCTCCTTGAGAAGGCAAGCAATTTGATTTATGCTATTCATGTGCAATCATGCAAAACATATTTCCATATTAGTCATGTTATGAAAGAAAACAAGGACAAACCCCCAGTCCCCTCCCCAAAGTAAAATGTATGCTTTAATCTGCTTTCAGACTTTCTTTCTCTGGAGGTGAATGGCATTTTTCATCATAAATTCTTCAGAGTCGTCTTGGATAATTGTATTGCTAAGAATAACTAAGTCCTTCACAGTTGAGCATCATACAATATTGTTGTTTCTATGTTCAGTGTTCTCTTTTCTTGGCTCTGTTTACTTCACTCTTTTTTGAGTTCATATCAGTCTTTCCAAGTTTTTTCCCAGGTGACTCTGGAGAAGAAAGTGAGTCTGGAGACTTAGCACAATACCCCCCCTCATTCAAATCCAATTCATATGTATGTCATGGTATCACTTCCCTGATGTCATGGTCTTCTTCAGTAACAAAGAACAAACATTAATTCCCTTATCCCATTGAATTCCTCTTTCTAATCCCTTAATTTAATCTTTTTAGGTATTCTATCATATTCAACTCATACCCACGCCTTCTATTTAAGTATACTCCTAATTGCTCTAATAATGATAAAGTTCTTTTTCTGTTTGCTTGTTTTTTGGTTTTGGTTTTAGTTTTTGCAAGGCTATGGGGTTAAATGACTTGCCCAAAATCACACAGCTAGGTAATTATTAAGTGTCTGAGTTCAGATTTGAACTCAGGTCCTCCTGACTCCAGAGTCAATGCTCTATCCACTGTGCCACCTGGCTGCCCCCAATGATAAAGTTCTCCCTTTCCATTTAGGGATATAAACAGTTTAACCTTATTGAAACCCTTATGATTTTTTTCTTTTCTTTCCTGCTTGCCTTTTAATTCTTCTCATGAATCTTTTATTTGAAAATCAAATTGTCCATTCAGCACTGATAGAACCTGAGTTCAAATCCTACCTCAGACACTTAATAATTACCTAGCTATGTGACCCTGGACAAGTCACTTTAACCTTATTGCCTTGCAAACTCCCCCCTAAAAAAAAAAAAAAGGAAATGCTTGAAAGTCATTTATTTCATTGAATATCCATTTTTCCCAATGAAGATTATACTCAATTTTGTTGACTAGATAATTCTTGGATGTAATCCTAGCTCCATTGTCTTCTGGAATTTCATATTCCAAAGATTCTGATCTTTTAATATGAAAGCTACTAAATCTTGTGTTATTCTGATTGTAACTCCATATATTTGAATCATTTCTTTCTGGCTGCTTGCAATATTTTCTCCTTGACCTGGAAGCTCTGGAATTTGGCTATAATATTTCTGGGAATTATCATTTTGGGGATTTCTTTCAGGAGGTGATTGATGGATGTTTTCAATATTTTATTTTGCTCTCTTTTCTAGAATATAAAGGCAGTTTTCCTTGATAATTTCTTGAAGGATGATTTCTAGATTCTTTCTCTTTTTTTATCAAGAATTTCAGATAGTTCAATAATTCTTGAATTATCTCTTCTGGATCTATATATTTTTCAGGTCAGTTTTATTGTTCCAAAGAGATATTTCACATTTTCTTTTATTTTTTCATTCTTTTGATTTTGTTTCATTACTTGTTGGTGTCTCATGGAGTCATTAGTTTCCACTTGCCTGATTCCAATTTTTAAGGAATGATTTTCTTCAGTGAGATTTTGAGCCTCCTTTTCCATTTGGACAATTCTACCTCTTAAGGAGTTCTCTTCAGTGAAAGATATAACTTTTTCCATTTAGTCAATTTTGCTTTTAAAGGCATTCTTTTTACTGGGTTTTTAGCCTCTTTTACCATTTGGCCTATTCTGTTTTTTAAGGTGTTATTTTCTTAAGTTATTTTTTATGCCACCTTTATTAAGCTATTGACTCTTTTTTCATGATTTTTCTTGCATCACTGTTATTTCTTTTCCCAATTTTTCCTCTATCTTATTTGATTTTTAATATCTTTTTTATTCTCTTCCAGGAATTTCTTTTGGGTCTGAGACCAAATTACACTTTTCTTTTAGGCTTTGGATATAGCAGTTTTGACTTTGTGACTTCTGTTTTGATCTTCCCTGACACCATAGCAATTTTCTTTGGTTAGGATTTTGTTGTTGCTTGCTCATTTTTTCCAGCCTACCTTTTGATTTTTAACTTTATTCTATAGTTGGGTGAAGGGGGTGACAGGGTAGTGTCACAAGCTCCAGTTTTTTGTGTGCAATTGTATTTCAAGTTAGTTCTAGAAGTCTGTAAGTTTTTAGTTCTTCCAAGGTGGTATGATCCACAGAGAGGTATGTTTACTACTCTCTAGGTCTATGCTCACAAGCATTCTTTTCTCCCTAGGAACTGTGAACAGGGTCCCTGGTCTCCTATGACTACAAGCTAATGTTTTTCTCTGTCTCAAAACTCTACATACAGGCTTTATAATAGAATTCTGTACCCAGGGTCAGGAAAGGTATCCCTGTAATGTCCTTCTGATCAGTTCTCTGACTTTATAGGCTGAGAACTATAGAAGCCACTGTTGTTGATTCAGTTGCCTCTAAGGCCTGCTGCTGACTTGCTGGGGATGTTGTCTACACTGGATTGTACTCCATTCTCAGTCCAGTGCAGAAGACCTTTCTTCTGACCTTTTAGGATTTCTTGGATTGGAAATTTTATTTTATGCCATCCTTTTTTGGGTCCTACTCCTCCAGAACTTTTTTTGTGAGTGTGACTGTATTTTAAAGTTGCTTTGGATGAAATTTGGAAGAGCTCCTTTTCTCTACCTGCATTTTTCAAATATTATTTAATTTGATGCTCACAACAACCCCGTGGATTAGATGAGGGAGTTACCAACCACACTTAAAACATAAGGAAGCTAATTCTCATAGAGATAAAACACTTTGATTATGGTCATACAACTAGTTAATACTAACTAACAGCAAATTCTGAATCCTAGCCTAGTGCATGAATAATTCAAGTATTCATAACAATGTACAGAGTGGCTAAGTACTGTATCTCCACTTTAAGATCACTCCATTCCTTGCCCAAGCTCTCAACTGAACAAAATATAATTTCAACTCTTGCCCATTTTTCTGTGACACAATTTCCCTCTCTTCCCTATCTCCTTATTTCAGTTGCAATCTTAAAAAAAAAGAGATTAATTTTGACAAATAAGCATGAGTAGTGCTAGCAGTATATTTTTACTATGAGAAAAGAGGAAATTTGACAGAATTTAAAAGAAAAAGCCCTACTTTCAAGTTCTCAAAATCTTTTGAAAATGTATACATCTTCTTAAGAATCTCTATTAAAGAAAAAAACTCCATTAAAGATTCAATCTAATGAATTTATAAATAATCAATTACTTTAAGCAGCTCAACTGCAGGAAAAATTTTGATAACCATTTTTTGTTATTATTCAGTCATATTAGTCAGATCTGACTGTGACCCCATTTGGGGTTTTCTTGGCAAAGATATTAGAGTGGTTTGCCATTTCCCTCCAGCCTATTTTACAGGTGAAGAAACTGAGGCAAATAGGGTTCAATAACTTGTCCAGAGTCACACAGCTTGTGTTTGGACCCAGATTTCAACTCAGGAAAATGAGTATTCCTGACCTCAGGTTGGGAACTATCCATTATACTACCTAGCTGTCCAACATTTAGAAGGATACAAAAATTAAGAAACAAAAACAAAACCACACACACAAGTTCCTGCTTTCAAGAGACTTATTGTCTAGAAAAAATGTGAGACATGAACAAATTGATATGACAAGTTAAAATATAACCCACTGCATAAAATAGGAGCTGAGGTCAACAGATTGGCCTGTTAGGAAATTCTGAGGAATGTGTCAGTCCTTATTGAAAAGATAAGGAAAGGCTACATGAGAAATGTGTCAACAATTCTGGGAAGATGGAGTGAATCTAGAATTTAGTACTCTCTCTTCTATCCCAACTAAACTAGGAAAATATCTTCAAATGAGAACAAAAATAGCAATGACATTGAGAAAAATGAGGGGAAAAAAATCCTCAAAATCATTCTTATTGAAAAGAGAATTGAAGACCAATTCACCAGAATCAGATCTAGACTGAGTTTTCTACTTCTTGGTTTCTCTATGTTTTGATGAATGAAATTATCATTAAAGCAAGTGAAGAAATCATTTTGTCTTGAAAGTCTGAATAACCAAAGTGGTCCATTAGTATTTTTAAAGCTTCTGGATCAGTTTTGAAATCTCTTTCCTGAACTTTTCACCTATTTCTTGTGCTTAGTGGGTCTGTAGACCACTCTGATGTCATAGTTACTTGTATTCCTTGTTCCATTAACCAAATGCTCTCCCTGCATTTGTCTACTTTCTGGTTTTCCCAGATGAATATACTAGCCATTATGGGGGAGGTGAGGGGAGGGGAGGATATATTTATGACATGCTTTTAAGTTTAATTTGCATTATTACCATTTTCTCTCATGACTTTCTTAAGTCTAGACAAATAACAAAAATTATAAATCAAACCCTAATTTGTGGTATTTAACAAATTCCTACTGAAAATTTAGAAGTTAACAATCAGTTCTCATCCCTCCAGCATATTCTTTTGAATAAAATATCTCAAGCCAGAATAAGATTCTAATGTTCAGGGAGGCTTATAAGCCTTTTTTTTGAATCTTATAAGATAAATTTGTCTCCTTGTATTAGGGTTTCTCTTGCCTTTGAGTATCCATAAACATTTGAGGCTAGGCCTTTCATTATTGACTGATGTCTTGGATTTTTTTCCCCCTTGTGAACCTCTGTTTTTCTAATTCCTATTCTTCCTTCATTGAAATTAATCTCTTTGCCATATAGCTTGTAGATAAGCATAAATGCTTTTCTCCCTCTTTCATTCCCCTTCATCATAATTCCCTTTTGATTTGATTAATAATAATTAATAATAAAACACCAGACAAATTCCTTCTTTGTTAGGTGCACTCTCTCCCCAATGAGTCCAGTTCAATAGATATTTATTGAACACATTCAATGTGCCAAACACTGGGGATACAATTATTAAAGAGAAAGACAATCCCTGTCCTCAAATGACTTACAGTCTAAAGAGGAAGACAACAAACACAAAAAAGAAGGAAAATGGAGAGGGCAAGGGCAGGTACTTGGCACAAGGATATCTTATTTTGTGAAATTGAAAGCAGATAGGGCAGCACATGCAAAGTGGAGTGAGAGGAGAGAGTCCAGTTTCTGTCCTCAGTGAAGGAGACAAGGAAAGGAAGTAATCAGGAGATTAGGGCTCTGTCCTTCATTCTTCAGAGGGGAGAAGAGGTCAAGAGAATAGGGACAATCAGGATTTAAGAACATGGTGATGAGATTAGAGATTAGAGTTTAACCTGGGAGGGTCATTTTATTTCCAAGGAATTGAAATCAGGCAGGGCAACCAATGCAAAGTGGAATGAACCTGGCTCTATTTTAAACTATAATCTAGAAATCCAAATTCCAATTAGACACCATTGTCTTAACTGAGTATTTGTTCCCTATATTTATTTTTTTTCTTCTGTATCTCCTTCAGTGAATAGTGATTAGAAATGCATACCCCATTGATCTTCACTTTCATATTCAAGACTGAATCTTTGGCAGTTTTTTCTGAGTTCTTCTAACAGTAGCATGTCATTTGTATTCATGTAAATCATCTAGAGTGGAGGTAATTATGTGTTTTGACAGATTTTGAGAGATTATTATATTTTAGGTATTTTCTAATTTGTATGATATCCACCACATTCTAACCTCCTGATAAATATCATATTATACCTCTATAGTTCACATTTCTTTTTTCTTTTCCCATTAAAGACCCATTCCCATTTTTTAAAAGAAGGAAAAACTTCATTTTTCCTAATAAACTGGCATAATAAAAGCAATATCTACCAAGGCTCCTCTTAGAACCTTAAAACAAGGATTCATTTTTCTTAATAAGTGGAAAAAACTTCCTGGGAGCTGACTGGCCTCTGTCTCTCCTGACTCAGCATCTTGATCAATGAAGGACATAAAAAATATCAACTACATACCAAAATTGATGTATTTTTGAAGATGGGAATCATCTCAATCTGCCCTGCCTACTAGACACATTTCCATATGGAGATGAGGGGCTGTGTCTATAGAAGCTAAATGTGTATGTAGCTTTGTAGAATGTCCTTGCTAGACTGGGCTATTAAAACATTTTTTAAAGAAATAGCAGAGAACAGAAGGAAACATAAACAAGTCAGAAAGTTTTGAAAGTAATATTTAGAATTAATTCAATATATATATATATATACATATATTTAAAAACAAGTAGTAGAAAATACAGTTTCATGATTTCATGAAATCATTTCTCTTTTTCTATTCTGCTTTGAATATATATATATATATATATATATATATATATATATATAAATGCCTTTTTTTGGTGTTTAATTCCATATAGAAAAAGAACAGGTCATGGAAACAGAAAATAACTGTGTTAAAGATATGGACAACTGAAATTTAAGAGATATAAAAAAATCATCAGAGGAAATTTCATGTCTGAAAAAATCTTAGTAAAATTGAAAAGGAGGGGATTAGCAAAATACTCACCTAATAAACAATAATAATAATAATAATAAATTAGCAAGTCAAAATACAAAAGATAAAATCCTTGGACTAGAGGAGAAATACAATAACATGAAAATTTAAAAAAACACTATAGAATCAAGGAAATTAATAACTATTAAAAAATCTATCAAAATGCAGGTAATTAGCTACTAATCTGGTCTAAAAAATGAGAAAGGAAAATCAAAATTTGAAAATAAATATGGTAAATTGTCTTCCTTTATTTTCAAAAAGGACCAATGACATCATGAAATGATGATTTGAATTTAATTTGAATTTAAGTAATTCTCTCTTCCAGAGTCAACAAAGTTTAGAGGTAAAGTAGCAAGACAAAAGTCAGGATGATTTGCAATGTCCCAAGGTGCCAAAATTTAAAAAACAAACAAACCTATAAAACCAAGCTCTAAGTGTGCTACAATGTCTGCTTCAGTTATCTTCATGGCAGTTGGTTCTTATTTTTCTCATTTATCCAATCCATCCAGGAGAAGTTTTCACATGCTTGGGTTAAACGTCCCCTAATTCACTGATAGTTTTCAAATCTTTCAGTTACCCTATTTAGCCTATCTGCCCAGTTTTACCAGGGTGTAAACTGTATATTCTACAGTTTCTTGGAGTTTGGGTAATAGCTGAGTAACAGATAGAAATCAAAAGTGGATTGGCCATCCTGAAAAGGACTCCACAAACTTTCACACTAAAGGTACTAGTCCTCTGTGAACTCCATACATTCTTTTTTTTAGTTTTTTTTAGGGTTTTTTTGCAAGGCAATGGGGTTAAGTGGCTTGCCCAGAGCCACACAGCTAGGTAATTATTAAGTGCCTGAGGATGGATTTGAACTCAGGTACTCCTGACTGCAGGGTCTGTGCTCTATCCACTGTGCCACCTAGCCACCCCTACTCTATACATTCTTAAGAAACTACTAAACATAATTATAGGCATGCTCTTCTGGTACATCAAAGGAAATGGAAAAGTATTTGCAAAAGTGCAAATACCCAAGGAAAATAATACAAATCAATTGTCAACAAAGCAATCTCAGGAAAAAAAAGAATCAACCAACTCATAATTGAACTACCAAAAAAACCTAATCCCAACCATGAACCAGATGTATTTAAGTGAATTATATCAAACATTTTTAAAAAATGCTACAAATAAAATTGAAAACAAAAGTTTTTCTCAGATATGAAGTCAGAAAAGCATACTAACAAATTGCTTTTATGAGACATATATGACTCTGATAACTATACCAACAAGAGACAAAGCAGAGAGAAAGAGAACTATAACCAATTTCTCTAATGAATATTGATGAAAAATTTTAAATCCTTGAAAGGAGACGGCAACAGCATATTCATAAAATAATTAACTGTGACCAAGTTTTATTTCTGCCAGGGATTCAAGGATGGCTCTATATTAGGAAAGCAATTAGCATAACTGATTATATAAACAACAAAAATAAAACCCATAAGATTATTTCAGTTGATGCAGAAAAGACTGGTGACATAAGAATCATTTATGTGGGGGGGAAAATCCTCTATAACTAAAAAGCCTAGAAGGAATCTTTTTTTTTGACAGAAACTTTTATTCAAAAACTAAGAGCTAGTATTATTTACAATTGTGAAATACTAAAAACTATAAGTGCAAAGAAAGATAGAATAAACATATTTCATTTCTCCATCATTATTTAAAAGAGTTCTAGAAGTGATAGTTATAGTAATAATACAAGTATAAGCAATGGAAAAGAGAAGATGAAATTATTTCTATTTGCAGGTGACAAAATGGTGTATTTTTCCAGGTCAGATAATCAGTAAAGAGATTAATTAAGATGATTAATATCTTCAGTAAAGTAGCAGTCTCTAAAATGAAATCATGAAATAATCATTTCTAAGTAGTATATAAAAGCAAAAAAGAAAAACTAATATGAGATATTTCATTTAAAATAATTGCAAAAATCAACAATTATTTTCAGAGTTAACCTAGCAAGACACACATACACACACACACACACACACACACACACACACACACACGCACACATGTACATATGTATATAAATACAACTACAAATTCCTTTTTATAGAAACAAAGATCAAACTTTAAGGAAATTAACCATGGCTGGGATATGCCAAGATTTAAAAATGGTGATACTATCTGACAAAATATACAGATTTAGTTTTATATCAATCATATAATCATGGGGGTACTTTATATTACTAGAAAGAATAACAATTTATTTGGAAGAAGAAGGCCTAGAAATTTCAGAAAAATAATGTGATAAAAATGATCAGATTTTAAACTATATTGTAAAGAAATTATCTTCAAAATTATGTCACAGTTTAAAAATATAATAAACAAAACAGAGAAAGATATTAATGAAACAGACTAGGTAGGAAAGAAAACTCAGGAACTGAAAACAGAAGCCTAGTGTTTGATAAACCAAAGAACATAAATTACTAGTAAGTGGGAGGGAGTGAGAAGAATTCATTTTCAAGAATTGCTGGGGAAACTGAAAGCAGTTTGGCAGAAATTAGGTTTGTATCAGCATCTTATACTATACAAAATGACATCAAAGTGGTATGTTACCTTAATATATTTTTTAAAATCATCTCTAAAAAAAAGAAAATGAGAGATTATACCTTTCACAACATGACTGGAATGGGAAGAATCCTAATCAAACATGACATAAAAAGAATCACAAGAGACTACTTTCATTTAATACATTAAAGAAAAGCTTTTACACAAATAAGATCATCAAAAGAAAGAATAAATAGAGCCATAGAACTGTAGGGAAATAGTTGCATTAATGTTGCTGACAGATGTCTAATGATACAGAAAAATATATATGCAGAGATGATGGTATATATAACCCTGAGTCATTCCCAAATAGATACAAACCAAAAAATGTACAAAGAACAATTGCAAATCATAAATAACCATTTTAAATATGATCCAAATTAGCAATAGTTATTTTAAATAATAAATACTGTTCAAAATAGTAATAGTTGACTTTTCCCCATTTTTGCTAGTCAGCTGGAATTGGAGGCAGAAGCATCAGTTGGATATTGTAAGAGCAAATGCTATGACTTCAAGAACAACTGGACTTAGTCAAGCAGAAGTGCTGCTTGAGCTGGTGTGACAACATTGAAGGTGGTCTCAGCGGAGCCCTGGACTGTAGAGAGACCAAGTTACTAGATACTTTTCCATTCTGTACCACAGTTAAAGAGAAGAAAACAAAAAACAAAACAAAACAAAAAAAAAACCATTAAAGGTGGGGGGCAGCTGCATCAACTTGGAATCTTTTGATACTTGAAAAGCTGCCCCAGTCCTGGATTGTTGTCTCTATCCTCAAGGCTATTGGAACATCAAGGAGCCTGTAGGCAAATAGAGAACATCTTATGTCTTGCCTTTGAATATGTAATGATATTCAGAGAAGTATTTTTTTGGTGATAGTTTGGATTTGGAAGTGAATGCTTCACAACTGGGAGGTGAGGGGGAAAAAAAAGAAATGATACATGAATATATATCATTGAATAGTTAAAGATTGTGGATTGGAGAATTCCAGAGAAACATGGAAAGATTTATATGAAAGGAAGACAACAGATATAACCAGAACCAGAAGAATAGCTTACATAATAACTATATTAATGTGATTAAAAAGATTGGCAAACTCAAATGTGGAGAAGTTGGGTTATATGTTCAAAAAAAAAGAAAAACCTATACAAATGAAATCAGAGATTCAGACTCTATATCTGATCACTATTTTCCAAACTTGCTTATAGTAAAAAGGCAATATTGCCCTTGGATGCCAAGTCTCTCCACATGTCAAGCAGGTCAAATGTTTACTCACTAATGTGGTCTTTTTTGGTCTCCTTGTTATGGCAATTGATTTATTTTAATTAAATTTCTATATAAAATCATTTAAAAAAGAAGCGTAAAAGAAGTCAAATTCTTTTTAGGGTTGTTTTTTTTTTTTGCAAGGCAAATGGGGTTAAGTGGCTTGACCAAGGCCAAAACAGCTAGGTAATTATAAAGTGTATGAGGCCGAATTTGAACCCAGGTCCTCCTGACTCCAGGGCCGGTGCTTTATCCACTGTGCCACCTAGCCACCCCAAGAAGTCAAATTCTTAAAAAACTGAAAAAAACAATGAAGTTCCCAGAGAAAAGATAATGAAACACCTCTTTTCTTAGAGAGGTAGTGGGGCACTTGTAGAGTTCATGGCTGCATTTTCCAGTGTGAATAACTATTATAATTTTGACTCAATTGTTTTTCTTTTTTACAAGGAGAGAGTTAGAGAACCTTTTTTCTAAAATTGACTAAAATTTTAGAAATTGGAAAAAAATGAAAAGAAAAAGAAGTCACTGAAATGTCCTTTGAAAAATGAAAAGGATGTTGATACTTAGGAATAGGAGAGGAATCTATTTTAAGTATAAGAGATAGAGATGATAAAGCTATACAAGGGGAAGGAAATGGTCAGTGATCCTGTTTTGGGAGGACAGAACAAACTTGAAGGATAGTAGATTGAAAAAAAATTGCAAAGATAGGTTATTAACAGTCAAGACTAATGGGGCTTACATGAGGAACATGTTTACTCATTTCATGTTTGATCTAGAGTGTACCTTACCAGCAAATCTAAGAAAATCTGACCTCAGTTCAGTCAGCCCCAATACAGGGATCAGTTACTTTATAATAAATATAGAACAAGCTGCTAAAGGAATTAAAACAACCATAAAGTGCATTTGTATTAATCTGCAGGACCACCTGGCCAAAATGACAGCAAGTGCCTAGGCCCAAATAAGTCATTAGGATTTTCATATTTTTGTGTCATTGAGGGAGCACTTTGCTTCTAATAGTTATGATTCCAAATGCTTAAAAAAGCTTTCAGAAATAGGTTACAAAAATGAAGAGACAGTAACATAAAACGCTTAAGTAAAAACCAGGAAATGAGTTAAGGTATGTTAAATTACTGGTATTTTTAAAAAAATGCCATTGTTTCCTGTCCAGTTTTGACTTTGAATAGTAATGGAAATGTCCACGTTGATGAAATCCAGTGTTGTCAAATGAAGTATTATAACAAATTTTTTTTTTTTTTAGGTTTTTGCTAGGCAATGGGGTTGGGTGGCTTGCCCAGGACCACGCAGCTAGGTGATTGTTGGGTGTCTGGGACCAGATTTGAACTCGGGTGCTCCTGACTCCAGGGCTGGTGCTTTGTCCATTGCGCCACCTAGCTGCCCCTGTTATAATTTTTTTGTTAGAATTTTGAAATATAATTTATTATCACAGTCTTAATGTATTTGTTTATTGTGCTAATTTTTAGCACGGAGGATGGTTATTTTTTTTATAACACTACCACTATTTATAAAATTGCTTATGTCTTAAGGACATTTTCTCCTTTTTAACCAATTGTGACTAGATTTTTGCAACTAATTTATCAAATCATGTTTTTGTTTTGTTTTGTTTTACTTTGTTTCTTCTAAGGTTCATGTTTGGTTTTTTTAACAACCAAAAATAAATATAGCCTATGCCATTGGCTTTTAGTTAGTAACATACTATGTATTTCATGACCTTTTTTTTTTGGTGTTTGGAAAAAGGATCTATTTATTATGAATAGTCTCCTACTTTAGAGTGCCTCTCTATGTTGAAGATATGTACTTTCTGTATAAAACATTGGTCAACTTAAAGATTATGAAAAATAAAGCAACATTAACATTTAAAAAAAACAGACTATTCCCAAAGTTTGCATAACACACTTTTAAGTTTAATCACATTAGCATGATTTTCTATATTGCCTTCTTATGTCTATGAAATGGGAAAAAAGCCAAAAAACAAAAAACAAATCAAGCCCTATTTTGTAGAGTTTGTCTGATTTCTGAGGTGCAAATGCCCACACTGAAAATTAAGCTATCAGCGATTCCAGATCAACTGGTGTCTACTTCAGCCAACCCCTGGGAGAAGCTTGAGTATCAAGATAAAAAGTTACCTTGTTCAATAGGTGATGAGAAAGAAGATTTTTGCATGTCCTGATTAGTGAGTTTGTTCACACTCACTTGATCTACCATGACTAGCCAGCTCCAGATGTCAACATGCTTTATTACACCCCATCTAACTGCCCCCCCTCGCCCTTTAACATCAGGTTTGCTGTTTTATTGGTATTCCTCCATATCCCATCCTTCTTCTGTTTAGCTCCCTAATCAATTGCTGTTAATATTGCTTCTAGAAAGTGCTTTTTACCTGATTAGCCACAGGATCAGCTTCACTTTCCTCTTGCTCTTCAAAACAAAAACTCTCCAGCTCTCTCCCCAATCTATGCTCTCCTGTACTGTTTCCCTCTTATTTGAATATAAGCTCCTTGAGGCAAAAACAATCTCACTTTTATGTTTGTATCTGCAATGCTTAACAAATGCTTTTGCATCCATTCATTTTCTTTTTGAGTATAGGAGAGTAATTTGTACATATTGGTGAAATAAACATAATGAGAATCTTGAAAGATAGAAAGCTTTACATCTAAGATATGGGGGAAATAGCAACTAATGTCTGAATCATTGTGATGGCAATTCCTTGGAAAGGAAGAGTCAGATATGAGAAATAAATTGTCTTGTAAACTAAATATTCTTAGGTATCAGCAACTAAGCTTAGATTGTCCATATCAATAAAATAGTATTGCAACAAATATTAATCTTTTTTGTAGCACATTTCTTATACATATCTCTATTTTAAATAAAATAACATAAAAGATAACTGAAGGAAATAAAACCCTAAAAATTAGAATTGGACAAATGGAAACTAATGAATCTATGATTTACCACCAAGATTCATCAAACAAAATCAAGACTGAAAAAACTGAAGAAAATATGAAGTACCTTTTAGGAAAAAAAAAAATGACATGGAAAATAGATCCAAGAGAGATAATTTATGAATTATTGGTCTAACAGAAAAACCTAGATTTAAAAAAAAAGTCTGGATAATCTTTCAGGAAGGGAAAACTGAAAGGTATTCAAGCACTGGTGTTTTGGTAAATAAGCAGAGCACTTGGAGATCTTGATGGAGTACTTGTCTCCTTTGTTATCCTCATCTCTTGCCCCTCCATTGTTTGCCTGGGGAGATTGAGGGAGTCCAGAAGTGGGACTCAACATATGGCATCCAACAGGGACTATACATATGGCACCCATAAAGGGACATAAAGGCAGTGTTATCTGAATAAAGTCTGAAAGAAGGACAAAGCAAGACAACCAGGCACATGCCAGAGCAGAGGACTTCGCAGAAAGTAACAAGTTTACCATGGGGCTGATGTTAACGAAGTTGAACAAGAAAGTGTGGAGGATGGGGCAGCCAGGTGGCATAGTGGATAAAGCACCCGCCTTGGAGTCAGGAGTACCCGGGTTCAAATCGGTCTCAGACACTTAATAATTACCTAGTTGTATGGCCTCGGGCAAGCCACTTAACCGAATTTGCCTTGCAAAAACCTAAAAAAAAAAGTGTGGAGGAAAGTGAAGGTAAAATGAAAGTCATTTGCCTCCATGGCCTGAGGGAGAAGAAATAAAGAAGTAGTCAAGAAAAGTCTACCATTAGCCCTACAGCACCCAGGGAAGAGATTTCAGCAGTACAAAAGGTAATCAAAAAAAGAAAAGATCAGAGAGACAGTTTGATGGATCTAGAAGCTGAGTTTCAGTCATATCCTATTATTGAGGAGCCAGATTCTTTTAATTCAGGAAACCTTAGGCAAAGATATAAGTCACTAGATATAAAAGCAATCAGAGATTTAAAGAAGGCAGTGGGAGAATACCAGGCAAGATCACCTTTTGTCCAGCTACAATTGGATACTCATGCATATTCCACATTAACACCTATTGATTGGAAGCAGATAGTTAGAGCATGTTTGTCATCCAGACAATCTATTTTTTTTGGATGACAGAGTTTACAGAACAATGTAGACAGATGGCTTTGAGGAATGCACAAGATCCCAATGCCACCACATATTATGAACAATTAAGTGGCACAGGTCAATTTTTCAACAATGTAGGCCAACTATATTATGGGTTAGAGACATATGAAAGAATTGCTACTTGTGTAAAGAATGCTTGGGGACATATTCCAATACAAAATGATAAGAAAGAACCATTTGTACTTATTAGACAAAGAAATTATGAGGCTTTTGTAGATTTCTTTGCCTGTTTGCAGGAGGCAGTAGGAAGAACTTTAGGAGATATAGCAGGAATAGAAGTATTAATAAAACAATTAGCATGGGCTAATGCAAATTCTGATTGTCAGAAAGCAATGATTGCCTTAAGAAAGGATGCCACCATTGAGGAAATGATTCAAAGATGTGACAGGGGAGGGTCTCCAGTGTATCATACAGAATTAATGACAGAGGCATTTTGCTAATATGTACATGAGAAATAAAGAGAAACGGACTTGCTTTGTGGAAAAACTGAACATTTAAAGAAAGATTGTTGGAGTGCCCAAGGAGCTAAACCCAGAAAGGTCAGGGCACATCATCCTAAAACTCTGTGCCCAAAGTGTGAAAAGGCAGGACCCTGGACATCAGAATGTAGACAAGGAAGTTTAAATGGAGAAAGGGGTCCTCTCCCAGGGGCCCATCAAAAATAATCATGGGGTATGACAGCTCAGGACCAGCAAGAGATGGAATGGAAAAAGCAGTATGCAGCTTTGGCAGCAAGCCAACCCATATCAAACTATTGATGGTCAAAAGTGCTAGGAAATTTAGGGTGCCTCCCCATGCTTCTACTGAAGTACCAATTCACCCTTTACGATCAATGTATGAGGAGTTTGCAATCATTTTGACTCCACCTAATCCAGAGTATACTCATATTATACCTTTAGTAAAGCACGTGAATGGGGAAATTTTCTCTGTTGCAATAATGAATGCTCATGATGATGATAGCTACAGGAATGAAAACCAATGCATAGCTCAGTTATATGTTTTTTCAAGATCTGATATAAATAGGAAGGAAAGTGAGTTGAAAAAGGGGTCAAAACAGAGAAACCACAATGAAATTATGTTTACAAGTACAATTTCTTCAGGAAAAACCTCTTTGTGTTATCCAAGTAGAAGGAATTGCTTTCTTAGGGTTGATCAACACTGTGGCAGACTGGACTGTGTGCCCCACACAAAACTGGTTACAAGCCTGGCCTAAGTAGGTTGCTTTGGAGACACTGGAGGTAGAAAGGAAACAGAAATTTCTTGTCAGTCCTTGAAATGGAGAAAAGATAAAGCAGGGACTGTCACTCCTTTCATAGTTGAAGGACTCCCTACAATATTATGGGAAAGAAACATTATATCAATTAGGGGGGTTAGAATTAGCACAGTGGAGACTCCAAGGCAGTGCTGCAGGGGAACCAAGCTTCCTCAAGCAGCATCCACGCTGAGCATCAGCACCATAATGAGCAAAAGTGATAAGAAGTCAGTATTGAGAAATCAGTGGAAGTGGAATCTCGAGGCAATGCAGCAGGGGATGAAGCTTCTTGCTCAGCAAAAGTCCATACCAGCATAATGAACAGGATGGGGAGGACCTGCTTGCTGCTCCTTTTGGCTGTGGCTGCTGACCTGATCGCGCTATGCGTGATCCAAACCCCTAAACCTATGGGCAACTGTAGAGACTTCTAGTCATTGCCAAAGACCCTGACGCAGAGCCTGTTGTTGACCCAGACTTTTACACAGACTTTGACGTAGACCCTGACTCTGAAGAGGAGCACAGCTAGTTTCACTTTTCAGCCCACAGCCCACAGCTTTGAGATTGAGATCCTTGCTCCAGCAGCAGAGGGCTGTGATTGAGAGTAAAAGTGTCACATACTGTTGGACAGTTTGTTTTGGTGACGGCTACTGTTCACAAGGCATGGCAACTGGCAACTCCAGGTTGAACTGGTGTTAACCCCTTAGGTGATGTCAAAGCTCTCTCTCATTCTCAGGGCTGGGGCGGGGGGAGAAGAAGGGAAATCTTTCTTTTTGGAACTTCAAAACTCAAGCTTATGTCTCAGATGGAATGTAGGCTTTGCTACAAGGATAAGAACCTCCACAAACTTATTGTAGAAATCAAGGGACCCCCATGCCTTCTTCCTGGTTTGGGGAGGAAGTGGGGGTTGGGTACTGACTGTTTTTTGATAGGTTATTGATTGGGAAGCTTCATTGGTTCAATTAATTAAGAAAAAAGGGGGAAGAAGATTTTTTTTCCTGGGACTGGGAAATTTGGATTTTGTCTTTCAAATGAAGTCTGTGCCTATAGCTTATATTTCTGTTGACTGGTCTTGATTGGTTATGTGTATATGTATGTATTTGAACATCTATAGGGCATTTTACATCTCTCTACTGGCCTAGAGAGGTGGGAAAATGTTCTATATTCTGAGATCTGGTCCTGGCCAGAGTATCAGTCTCAGCTTAGTAAATGTGATACAAGAGAGTTGTTTCTGTTTTCATGTTAGTGTTTAAACTTCCGTGTGTGTGTGTGTGTGTGTGTGTGTGTGTGTGTGTAATTCAGATCTGAAATAGTTAAATTTTGCTTGAGTTAAAACCTACTCCTTTTAGTTTGGGTTTTGAAATTGATTGCTTTGAAAGGTTTTTTGTTGGCAAAAGAAAAAACTTTGTAATCTTTGTAAGTTGGGATAAAATGTATTTTAAAGAATTTGGGAATATTGGTTTTGTTAAATTGACATTGTGTATACTGTTATTGAAATTTTGTTTACAGATTATGTCATATTCATTATGCAATAATTTCGTTTCAAAAAACAAGAAGGGGGATATGTTGGAAACCATTTGTATGGGAGCATTGTAAATTATCATCACCTGGTACCTTTGAGCCTCAGAACTTTGTTTTGCTATGTGCCACAGGAGAGGGAGTGGATTAGGGTCTAGGAAGGATATTTAAGCACTTTTTTTCTGGTGAATAAATGGTGCACTTGGAGATCTTGATGGAGTACTTGTCTCCTGCCCCTCCAACACTCTCCTGGGGAAATTGAGGGAGTCCAGAAGTGGGACTCAACAGGAGGGAACTACAGTATTGGTAGTCGACTGTACATATGAACGGGATGAACTCTCGTAAAATGGAAGCAGATAGTAGAATGGATTAAAAAAAAGAATCCTATAATACATTGTTTACAAGAAACACATCTGAAACAGAGAGATATACACAGGGTAAAGGTTAAAGGTTGGAGCAAAATATATTATGCTTCAGCAGAAGTAAAAAAATCAGGGGGTAGAAATCCTAATCTAAGACAAAGAAAAAAGCAAAAATAGATCTCATTAAAAGAGATAAAGAAGAAAACTACATCTTAAAAGGCACCATAGGCAATAACCTTTTTTTTTTTAGGTTTTTGCAAGGCAATGGAGTTAAATGGTTTGCCCAAGGCCACAGCTAGGTAATTATTAAGTGTCTGAGGTCAAATTTGAACTCTGGTCTTCCTGACTCCAGGGCCAGTGCCCTATCTACTGCACCACCTAGCTACCCCCCACCACAGACGATAAAGTTATATCACTATTAAACATATATGCACCTAGTGCTATAGTGTCCAAATTCTTGGAAGAGAAACTGAATGAATGACTAGGAGACATAGACAGAAAAATATAATAATGGGGGACCTCAACCTCCCTCTCTCAGAACTAGATGAATTTAAGCACAAAATAAACAGGAAGTACATTAAGAAGGTGAATAAAATCTTTAAAAACTTAGATACAATAGACCTCTGGTGAAAATTGAACGCAAATAAAAAAGAATATATCTTTTACTCTGCAGTACATGACATTTATACCAAAGTTTACCATGTGCCAGGATATAAAAGTTTACAATCAAATGAAGGAAAGCAAAAATAATAAAAACATACTTTCAGATCATAATGTAATAAAAATTATCTGTAATAAAAAAGCTATATAAAGATAAACCAAAAGTTAATTGGAAATAAAATAATTTTAAAGAACGAATGGATCAAACAACAAATCATAGAAACAATCAATCGATTCATCCAAGAAAATGATAAAAATAAGACATCAGAACAAAATTTGTAGCATGCAACCAAAGCAGTTTTTAAGGTCACTTTTATATCTCTAAATGCTTATGTGAATAAAATAAAGAGGGGATCAATGAATTGGGTATGCAACTTAAAAAGCCAGAAAAAGAGCAATTTAAAGCTCCCCAATTAAATACCAAATTAGAAATTCTGAAAAGTTAAGGAGAGATTACTGAAATTGGAAGCAAGAAACCATTGATCTAATAAATAAAACTAAGAATTAGTTTTATAAAAAAATCAATAAAATAGATATAATAAATTATAATAATACCTTTGGTTAATCTGATTTTAAAAAAGAATAACAAATTATCAGTATCAAAAATAAAAAGCAGGGAACTCACCACCAGTGAGGAGGATATTAAAGAAATAATTCAGGGCTATTTTGTCCAACTTTATGCCAATAAATTTGTTAACTTGAGTGAAACAGATGAATGTTTACAAAAATATAAACTATGGGTGGCTAGGTGGCGCAGTAGATGGAGCACCGGCCCTGGAGTCAGGAGCACCTGGGTTCAAATCCGGCCTCAGACACTTAATAATTACCTAGTTGTGTGACCTTGGGCAAGTCACCCCATTGTCTTTCCAAAAAAAACATATTGAATTAAAACTATACTATAAAGTAGTAGTCAGTAAAATTGCCTGAAACTGCTTAAGAAATAGAGTAATGGACCGAGTGGATTAGGACAGATAAATAAAGTAGTAAATGACTATATTAATATATTGTTTGACAAACCCAGAGATATTTGCTTCTGGGATAAGAATTCACTATTAAAAAAATTGTTGAGAAAACTGAACAATAGCATGGCATAAACTAGGTATAGACCTACATCTCACACCCTATACCAAAATAAGGTCAAAATGGATACAGAATTTAGACATAAAGGGAGATACCATAGACCAACTGACAGATCGAGATATATGCCATCTGTCAGATTTATGGAAAGGGGAGAAATTTGTGACAAGCAAGAAATGAGTACATTATAAATTGTAAAATGAATACTATGACTATGTTAAATTAAAAAGGTTTTGAACTAATAAAATAAAAGTTTCCAGGATTAGGAGTACAGAAAGCTGGGAAACAATTTTCACAGCTAAGTGTTCTTATAAAAGTCTCATTTCTGAAATATAGAGAGAATTGAATCAAATTTATAAGGCTACAAGTCATTCTCCAATTGATAAATGGTCAGAGGACATGAAAAGGCAGTTTTCAAAAGAAGAAATTATAGCTATATATAATCATATGAAAAAATGCTCCAAATCATTACTCATTAGAGAAATACAAATTAAAACAAGTATGAGGTACCACCTCACACCCATCAATTTGGCTAAGATGATAAAAAGGGGAAATGATCGATGTTGGAGAGGTTGTGGGAGGATTGGGACACTGATGCATTGCTGGTGGAGTTGTGAACTGATCCAACCATTCTGGAAAGTAAAATGGATCTAATCCCAAAGAGCAATAAAATTGATCATACCCTTTGACACAGTAATATCAATACTAGGCCTATAGCCAGAAAAAATAGGAAAAGTACCACACGTTCCAAAATATTCATAGCAGCTCTTTTTGTAGTGGCAACAAATTGGAAATTCAGGGGATACTTATCAATTGGAGAATGATTGAACAAGTTACGGATTATGAATTTTATGGAGGGTACTATTGTTCTATAAGAAACTATGCATGGTTGGATTCCAGAGAAGCATGGAAAGAATTACAGCAAATGCTACTGTGTGAAGGAACTAGAACCAAGAATTGTACAGGACCAGCTAAGTGCTTCAGGGAACAGAGTACCAGCCCTGGATTCAGGAGGACCTGAATTCAAATCAGACCTCATACATTTATTGCTTATTTAGTTGTATGAATTTGAGCAAGTCACTTAACCCCTTTGCCTTGCAAAAAACAAAAGAGAGAGAGAGCGAGAGAGTGCATTGTACACATTAACAACATTGTTAGTTGACCAACTTTGATGGATGCAGAAAGCTATTTTTTTACTGCCATACCAATCAAACTATCAAGTAACTATTTTATTGAGCTAGGAAAAAATAATAACTCTTAGCAGTTCAGAAAGCTAAGACAGCCTTCATAGGCCTGTTATGAAAGTCAGCCACATCCAGAGGAAGAAAACAAAACAAAACAAAACAAAACAAAACAAAAACAAAACAAACCCTACAGTATCTGAATGAACACTATGTTCACTTTTTAAAAATTTCTCATGTTTTTCCTTTGTCTTAATTCCTCATACAGAAAATGATTTATACTAAACATGTTAAAAATGTAATTGTACAAAATTCACTAGATTTTACTGATGAGGAGAGGAGGGTGGGAAGGGTGGATGGAAGAAAATTGTGTAACATAAATATTCATGTGGATGAAGTTGAAAATTTTTCATAACATAATTGGAAAAAACAATAAAACATCAATTTTTAAAAGAACAGGCTTGCATGGTTTGACTTGGAAACTTAGTCATATTCTATAATGTTTTTACAGGAAATTGTATTCCAAGTTCCAAACTGATTCACAAATGAACTTCTAAAGTGGGCACTGCCTCTCTCACTGTGATCCCAGTCAAAGATGGGCTGGAATTTCTAGACTCATCATCATAAATTCCTCCAATAAATAAGCAAGCATCATGCATAAGCTACTCACTCATTGCTGGAATGCATATGTTATTGCTAAAGACCTTTATTCTGAGGTAAACATTTCCCTTTGTTTACACTAGATGTTTATCTCACAAATATTTTTTCTTACCTTGGAGGAAATGAATTCAGTTTAGTTGAGGTAGATAAATATCTGTTTGCTAAATAGAAATAAAAGAAATGGAAAATCTAGTTGCTGAGAGGAAGAAAATTGTGAGGAAAATAAATGCCTCCCTCTCCTCTGTTAGGCCCAAGAAAACTTTCACTTGCTAATTCAATTCCTGAGGTCCTGGACTCTCTTCTTCACAACTATAACCTGGCAATGTTTCTTCTATCTACTTTAGTTCACTTCGTAGTTCTTTTCATACTCTGGCTTTTCCTCATCCCTCCATTCATTGCCTTTTCTGGTTCTAACAGATCCTACTTCATGCTCAGGCTCCCTCTCCCAGTTCTCTTTTTTTGTGAGATTTGTTCCATTAAATTCATTTTTCTTGGATAAAATACCTTCATTTCTTATATGGTTAATGAGAGGGAAATAGGCAATTGATTTATAACCTTAGTGTTTCAAGTTTGAAGATAGTTATCTCATAACAATAACATTTCTAAATGTCTTCCTTTACTCAGTATTCACCTTTTTTGTAATGACTATTCAAAGACCTTCCCAATTACCAGATACAAAGGATCACATATCTGGCTCTGGAAGGGACTTGAGAAGTCTCATCCATTTTTTCATCCATTTTACAGATGAGGAAATTGAGTTCCCAGGTCATATAGATTTAAGCATAAGAGGCAGAATTTGAACTTAGGTTCTTTAAATTCCACAATCAGTGATTCTTCCCCATACCATGTTAGTTTTCCCTAATTGCCCACCCTTAACTTCCTTGGTTTCTGTGACATTGCATTCTCCAGCTTCTATTTCATATTTTTTTGTTTACCACCTCTTTTTTCTCTATCCTGTCTACATATAAATATTCCTCAAATGGAAAGTGCTGAATTTACAACACAAAGATAACAACTTCTTTCGTTCTCACTTTCCTTATTCATGAAATGAACTTGAATTAAATGAATTGGAATCAACCCTGATTCTATCCCTTACTCAGATCTGTCCTGAGTCTTCTCTCCTCTCTCTATGTCTTCCTCTATCATTATATTACTTCGCATACCTCATCTCCTTTAGCTTCTGCTATTGCCTCTGCACAGATAACTCCCAAAACTATATCTTTAGCTCCAAACTCTGCCTGAACAGTTTGATAGGAATCTCTATTCGATTCTTCTATTGTCACTTCAAACTCATCATATTTAGAACAGCTAAATTCCTGCTGTTTTGAACTCCAACAGCTCCTCCTGACTTCCCAACTTCTATTAATGATAGTTAACAAATCTCTCAGTCTCCAAAAATGAACTTGCTTCTTCTCCCTGCTTCCCCCCATTCAATCATTTGTTTTTGTAGTTCAGTTATTTCAGTCATATCTAACTCTTCATGAACCCATCTGGGGTTTTCTTGGCAAAGATATTGGAGTGGTTTGCCATTTCCTTCTATGGCTCATTTTATAGATGAGGAAACTGGTGCAAACAAGTTTAGGAGATTTGTCAAAGATAACATCACTAGTAAGTATCTGAGGCAGGACTTGAATTCAGAGAGATGAGTCTTTCTGAATCTAGGCCTGGCACTCTATCCACTGTGCCATCTATAGGATTTTTTTCCCCAATATCTTTCCAGCTGATCTATTGTTTTCCATTCTACTTCTCTCATTTTAATTTAAATCCTTACTTCCTTGCTCCTTTGTATTTCTGGTGAGGAAGGGTAAATAAAGGAAGAGAACAAGTTCCTTTGTTAAGAAACCAAATCTATTAATTGAGAACAAAATATCACAGACATTTTTAACTGCTCAGACTCAATGGGATTTTAGACAGAGACTATGAAAGCTAGAAAGGCAAGATGGAAGTGGGTGAGCAAGAGATAATAAGCAGATACTGAGTGGAATGTGGATAAAGTAGAGAAATACTTGTTTCCTCCTAAGACTTTTCTATAAAGAAGCACCGAAGGCAAGATTAAGAACTGATGCTATTAAAATACAAAATACAATCAGGAGCAAAACCTAAAGCCCTCAAAGGCAATATCTTAATTGAACTACTTGATTACACACATAAACAAGAATGCCAGATTACACAGGGAGGAAAGTTGCCTCCATCAAGTGAGTGAGAAGTACACATTTATTTAGTGCCTTCATTGGGGTAGATTCTGTATTAGGCATTGGGGATGCAAAGACCAGAATGGAAGCAAGAGTTCCTGCCACGGGATGCTTATTTGTTCCAATTTGCAAAATTCAACAGCTAAAGGGAGGTCTTGATGGCACACACCTGAAAGGAGGAAGTCCTAGCAGATGAACTCACTACAGCTCTATAAAGAGCTTATTCATTGCTAGCTTCCATTTTTTGCTAGAGCTTGGTCTTATTATATTGGCACACTTTAGGCACAATCCTCATGAGGGCCAGGCTGGTCTTCATGGTCTGATTTGCTGCCCTTTGCCAGCTGAAACAGCACAAGAGGGTGTACTGCCTAACAAGCAAGACACACTGGTTCTCAGCACTATTTTGCTGATAAAATCGCTAGGTCTTTGGAGAATTGCCCTAATGTCAGTCAGTCTATCATGCATATCTTCCTGAGTCTGGCAATTTAGAGCACCATCCTGCTTTTCTGCAAAAGAATCCATCATTTTATGTATTTTTGTTTATGTTTGCATCATTGCTTCCAAAGCTCAGACTAACCTCTCGGACTTGCTAAGCAAGTTTCTCTCAGGGACTTCTGAGTGATGCTTATAGCCTAATAAATTGAGAGAATATATTGAAATTGAAAGCATACAAGCAAATACTAGATAACAGGCTCCTGGTTGGCACCTTGAACAGGTTCCACATATACCCAAGGCTAGAACAGAATGGGATATAGCAAATAACCTTGCTTTATTCCTATGGCCTGGGATTGATCAAATAGGACACTCAAATGTGATTGAGGTCCTAAAATAATAAAATTAGATAGCATTTTTATAGTGGTTTTTTCCCCTCAGTCTCTAGGATTTAGCATAATTCTGGGTACACAATTGGCTTTTAATGATTGCTTATTGACTGATTAAGCACTATAAATACTTTATTTCATTTTATTATTACAACAATCCTATGAGATAGGTGCCATAATTGTTCCCCTTTTATCTATGAAAGAGACTGATACAGAAAAGGTGTTAAATTACCCAAGGTCAATCAGCTTGTAAGTGAGTCAGGTAGAATTCAAACTCAAGTCTTATTCCATGTTCATACTCTTATCTTCTCTATTACTTCAAGACTTTACCATTAGATAATGTCAGAGGGATTCTTGAGAACTTGCCTGGAGAGCCAAACTTTCTCAATAGCTATCAGAAGACAAATCTTTGGTTAGTCATGTCCAATTCTTTGATCCTATTTGGATTTCTCTTGGAAAAGGTACTGGAGTGATTTGTCATTTCCTTCTCCAAATCATTTCCCAGATGAGGAAACTGAGGCAATAAGTGACTTGGCCAGGGTCACTCAGCTATTAAATGTCAGAGGTCAGATTTGAAATCACAAAGTTGATTCTTTCTGACTCCAGGTCCAGAGTTCTAGCCACTGTAACACCTAGCTGCCCACATATAAGTGTGCATGTATATTATTTTATGATATATATATATATATAATATATATACTATATACACATAGTTACATAAACATATGTATATATATATATATATACATATCTAGAGGGGGAAGAGAGAGAAAGAGGGAGGGACAGTGACAGGAAGAGGAGGGACAGAGACAGGGAAGGAGATGGAGGGAGGAGAGGAGAGGAGAGGAGAGGGGAGGGGAGGGGAGGGGAGGGGAGAGAAATAAGCCTTTTCCTCAAGAAAGTTACATAATAGTTGTGAGACAAATCTAAAGAAGGATCTGAATTTTAGTAAAATCATGAATGGTTAGCCTGGATGAATTCCACCTGTAATTAGGTTGTGATTTTTTTTTTTGATTGGGAGCTCATGCTCCCTGCCTTGTGACAGAAATTCTTAAATAGAGAATCCTGTCCCTTGGAGCTTTATGGCCTGAAATCTGAAACCTGGAGAACGCCCAAGAGGAAGGCTCTTTGGGGCAGAAAATAGGCTTGTTTATTTGCATAGAAGATATAGTGTTCTGCCAAGAACATATCCACACAAACCTTCTCTCTTTTTTTTCACTGAAAAAATTATAGGCATTTAGGGCCTGAGATTGAAGAATTCAGAGACTCTGTAGGTGGTACAACAGTATGGTTTGGTGGAAAAAAATTCTGGATTGACAGTATAGAGGATATAGATTCAAATTCTTACCCTCCTTATGAACTGGGTGATCTTGGGAAAGTCATTTAAATTTTTTTGGACCTTAGTTTTCTTTTCTGTGAAATGAGGGTATTAGACTAGGTAACCTATAAAAGATCCTTTCCAACTCTTGTTTTCTGTCTATGAATTAGGTATCAGAGTGAGTAGGAAAAATTGCTATAGCAAAAACTATACTTGATTGGTAAAGCTGAATGTGAGTTGCATTCTGGGCAAAGAGACCTGCTTAAATTTCATAAGGAAATTTTACTTTTTGTTATTTTTCATATAAAGCCTCAACCATGTATAATATATTTGAATTCTGCCCATTCTTGGCTCTTCATTTTGAACTTATGAATAGATCCCTGGACTTGGGGAATCAGGAAGATTTAAGTTTTCTGATTTCAAATCTGACCTCAGATACCTACTAGCTGTGGATTCTAGGCAAGTTATTTAACCTATGCTTGCCTTCATTTCCTCAACTGTAAGTGAAGGTAATAATAGAACTTATCTCACTGGTGGTTGTAAAGATCAAATAAGATAATAATTATAAAATTATTTGTATACAGTAAACACTACATAAATATTAGTTATTATTATTGTTGTTGTTGTTATAAGGTCTTAGAAGATATATATCTCCAAAAATGAAACTTAGGAGAAAAAAGGAAAGGTACAAAGGTACTAGACTATGTTAAGAAAAGTAGAGTAGAAGGTGGCTAGGTGGTGCAGTAGATAAAGCACCAGCCCTGGAGTCAGGAGTACCTGGGTTCAAATCGGTCTCAGACACTTCATAATTACCTAGCTGTGTGGCCTTGGGAAAGCCACTTAACCCCATTTGCCTTGCAAAAACCTTAAAAAAAAAAAGTAGAATAGAGAGGAGTTAGAAAGTATTGGTATAACTGTACTAAGGAATCATAAATTGAGAGCTCAAAATGACCTTAGAAATAATCTTGTGAATGCAAGCTCCTCATTTTACAGATGAGAAAACTCAAAACTCAGTGAATGACTTGCCCAAGGTCACACAGCTCTTCAGTGGTCAAGCTAGGAACTGAACCTCAATTCACAGGTACTAGGTCTATTGCTCTTTCCACTTCATCATCAGTCATGCCCTGGTCAAGCAATACTGGAACAAATATGTTTGCTCTTTTTGTTTTAATAATAAGTTTGCCCAAATCATGGGCCACACAAGAACTCAAAGTCCTTTCCTGTGGCATTATTACATTTTATTATTATACTCATTGGTCATATGGGATACATTGTAGTCATAAATAAATATTAAAATCTTTACATGATTCTTGACAAGTTTTTGTTGGATGGTGTGACCCAGAAGGGTTGGAAGATTGGATATGTAGGACAAAATCTATACATAGACTATTTTACAGCTCTTTTCTCCAGAGCCTTAATTGCTGTGCTTTCCATTGAAATATATCAGCCAAGATGACACTATTAACACTTAAATATGAAACATTTACTATATAGTATGCAAACTATAAATAATTATATCATATTATAATGCTGGGTCACAATCACCCATCATTGCACACATTGTCTATGGGAAAAATGCACACAAAACTATAGAAACCTATCAAGGACACACACAAGTAAGGAAATTCATGCTCCTGGGGGCAACAGACCAAAGGCCTTCATGTATTTGATCTCTTTGTTTAGAGAATAGTCTATGCCATCTGGGCAGGGCTGTATCTCTATTGGCATTAATCCTTCAGGATTTACTCAAAACATTCCTTGATTGGATACTAAGACAATAGTACATTTTTTTTCCTTAAGAAAATGCAGTTCCCCTAAACCTGAGACTTGCAGAGCTATTCAGGTCCACTCTCTTTGGTTTGGTTCCAAGAGGTTCTTCCTCTCATGTCATAGATGATAAAAGGGGAAAAAGAAGAAAGACTTCTGAAAGGTTTCCTCTCTCTAAAGTCAAGGCAAACAAGCTTTTTTCATTTCCATTCAGGTCTTTTAAACATCAAAATTGTCCTTCCAATTAAGTCCCAACTGCAAAAGTTTTCTTCTAATCACATCAACTCCCAGCAATAGATGCAAAGCCTGTCTTTCTCCAGTCTTTTCAGTAGAATAATACAAACTCCAGGCTTTTAGTTAAATTACTTTCTATGAACTATTTGCTAAGCTGGATTTGGTAAAGTTCAAGTAATAGGGAATAGTCTTTGCTTCTGACTTTTTTTTCTCTTTCTTTCTCTACTTTGTTTTTTTAGCTTCTTTCAACTTTGGTCTTCCCTGGATTTTGTCACAGATTTTCTCCTAGTTCAAAATGGGCTCTTCTTTTGTGTAGTGATTAATATTTTAGAGAGGTTTGAGTGGTTATAGGATCATAGAAAATGTCTAGTCTAATACAGAGATATTAAAGGGAAAAACTAAAATTCATATCTCTGTCCTATCACATGACCAAGAAGCTGGAAGACAAGACATTTTCTTTAATCCTTCAACCTACACTAAAACAGGAATTGTGCACAAGGAATTGGAAGCATACCTACAAATAAAATCAGAGAAGAGCAGATTGTTTGCTTTGAAAATATCCAAACAACAGAAATACAAGAAAGGTAAACAAATACAGCCACTAAGGTAAGGAAATTAGTTACTCCAGAAAAAAAGAAGAAAAAAAACCAACAAACACATCTATGAGTTAAAAGCAACAATAATAAACAAAAAGAGCATTGAGAATTATTTTTCTAAAAGAACACAAGGAAAAAAGGGTGGAAAATAGAGAGAGGGAGAACTGATGGTGGAGGAACTGCCTGCTGACTCCAATTTTAATTTCTCTTTTTAATATCTCTATATTAGACTATACAATTTCTGTGATCTTATGACGATTGCCATTATTGCTGTTTGTGTTGGATTAAACTGCAGAATGGAAGGGCATAAAAAGTGGAGAGAGGGATATATTATGTGCCCTAATCTATCATAAATGCCACAAATAAGCAATTGCCAAATAGTCTCCAAAAATTACATTTATCAGAGTTCTCCAGCAATCAGCCTCAAAGTTCTCAAAATTGTAAATTGATTGCTAGTAAAGAAGATACTTCAGTCATCTTTACCTTCAGAAAGGTAAAGAACTAATTTCCCTGTTTTCTTTCAGATTCCATCTAGCTGTGTCTGTGTCTCCAGATATTTTTCTCTGAGGAGCTGCTTTATCCCACGTCCCTTCAGTACTAGTTTATGTTTCTGTACTATTCCATATATACAATTGTCCAAATCTGAAAGGAGCAGCTTTATATGAGGAAAAACTTCCTAGTAACTAAGGTAGTCAGAAGGGGATGACAGGCTACCTTTGAGGGTCATACCTTTCCTCTAATTAAAGTATTAAAGCAAAGATTGGTTGATTTAGTTGGTTATGTCAGAACAGACAGGGATTTTTTTTTGAAGGACAAAGGGAAGTAGATTCTGAGAGTCAGTGAAAAATATTGGGGTGTCTTGGACAAATAAGGTTAGGGTGAAAGAAAGAATATTGTTAATGATTCAGTTTTCCCAGATCCCAAGCAGCTGGAGTCAAGAGAAGTCAGGTGCTATTCTCATGGGATTTTAGCTAGGTTTAAAATACCCTCGCCTCAGAAACAGCTGTCTGGGAATGAATCATAGGTTATTTGCAGGCTGGGAATAAACTCTTATGCAGGAGTCCCAAAACACCTGTCTGTTCATCACATCTGAGCTTCATTGTTATTTGAGGTGAGTGACTCAAGATTGGTCTTTGAAGCTCAGGAAACATGAAACTGGTGATTCACCAAAAATACAGGAGAAAATGGTCCTTGGGAACAAATGTTCCCAAGCAAGATAATTCTAAAGTTTGGGCACCACATATCCAGATTTTTGTACTGAGCTCCCTGGATCTGGCATTACAGGCTGTTGAAAATAATAATAATTAGCATTTATGTAGAACCTACTATGTTTCAGGCATTATATTAAGTGCTTCACAAATATCTCATTATATTCTCACAACAACCATTGTGGGATTAGGTGTTATTATTACACCCATATTACTGTTGAGGAAACTGAGTTAAACAGAGGTTCAATGATTTACCCATGGTCATACCATTACTAAGTATTTGGGGCCAGATCTGAAGCCAGAGCTGAATTCAGGTCCACCTGACTTCAGGCCCAATACTCTGTGCCATTTTGCTGCTTCATGCTAAATAGTCTAAAGTGGTGAAGCTCTCTAGGAAGCAAACCCCTCCACCATTTATCATTTTCCATTTTTTTGCCCATCTTTGCCATTCTGAAAAGTGTTGAGTAGAATTTCAGAACTTCAGAAAATTCAGAAACTTGAATTTTCAATTCTCCAATCAGTAATTATTTGGAACACTTTCCCCCCATATTTCTTGATAGCCTTGGTTTCTTTCATTCAACTTCCAAACTTCCTATCCTTTCACTTATAAATTAGGGAATGACATTTATAAAACAAATTTGAATTAGTTCTTTATTTATCTTTCAAATGAGACCTTTATCAAAGAAATTTGCTGCAAAAATTTTCTTGTTAATTTTCTCCCTTTTAAACTTAACCTTTTTAGATTTGTTTGTACAAAAACTGTTTAGTTTTATATAATCAAAGTTGTCTTTTGTAATTCTCTGTATTCTTCCTATTTGGTCATGAATTTTTCTCTTATCCATATTTTTTCTACATTTCTTTTCTGTTTATGAGGTCACCTATATTCAAGCTCCATACCCATTTAGAGTTAATCTTCCTGTAAGGAGTTTGGTGTTGATCTAAATCTAATTTTTTCCATTCAGTTATCTAATCCTCCTAGCAACTTTTTTTTCTTTCAAATAGTCCTTATCCAAATAGCTGGAATGTTTGTGTTTATCAAACATATCAGATTACAAGTACTGAATCTAATCTGTTCTTGTTTATTGATCTCTATTTTTTTAATCAATACCAAATTACTTGAATAATTACTGCTTTGGAGAAGAGTTTGAGGGTTGGCACTCCTATGCTCTCTATATTCCCATTTTTTTTCAACTTAAAATTCTTGAATTTTGTTATTTTTCTAGTTCTATAAAATAATTTACTGGTAATTTGATTGATATAGTATTAAATTTATTTGGGTTCTATTGTCATTTTTATTATGTTGATATCCTAACCATGAACAGTTAATTTTCCAATTTCTTATATCTTTCTATATTTCTGTAAATAATGTTCCTAGTTGTATTTATATAATCTTTGGAAAGTAGACTCCCAAGTATTTTATATATTCTTTAATACTCTTAAATTAATTTTTTTTTCTTTCTCCTCTTATTGGATTTTATTAGTATTATATAGAAATGCTAATGATTTGTGCAAATTTATTTTATATCCTTCATTTTTCTGAAGTTAGTAATTATATCAATTATATCAAACTAATTCTTAGTTTTCTCCTTAGGGCTCTTTAAGTACAATATAATATTATCTACAAAAGGTGACTTTTTTTTACTTATTCCCTCATTAAGTCTTGTCTTATTGTTATTGTGAACATTTTTAGTTAAATACTAAATACTATTAAATCATACTAAATACTAGTAGTGACAATGGACATCCTTGTTTGACCCCTGAATTTATTATGATTTATACTTTGTTTCCATTAAAAATGATAGTAGCTTTTCATTTTAGATACATACTATTTATCATTCTGAAGAAAGATCCACTTATTATTGTATCTCTAGTATAAATCCATGTTGGTCATGGTGAATATGTGTGATATGTTGTTTTAACCTCTTTGCTAATATTTAAAAATTTTGTAGTGATATTCATTGGGAACATTAGTTCATAAGTGTCTTGTTTTCTTCCACCCATTCCACCAGTGGAAGACTTCAAATGCTTGGGCTGGACACCCCCGACTACTGACCAATGAGCTTGAGACTCCATCGTTTACCTTCAACCTACTGAAATGCTGTGCATACTGCAACTTCATGGAGGCACAGGTCAGAGTTAGGTGGTTCAGGTGGACATCAAAGCAGCCCTGAGGGCTCATGTGAAGTCTTCTACTGGTGGAATTGTCAGAAGAGAACAATTGGTTCCAATGGCCATGAAGCCAGCTAAAGCAGCTGCTGTGTAGTGCTTAGAGCTTGGTTAGACATCGAAGAAATCAAGAATTCATTGAATCTAGAGCCATCACCAGTTGTCTTGACTCTGTCTTGCTATGCTGAATCATGATGACTTTGGAGGAGAGAATGAGTGGATGACTTCGTGTAGCTCTGCCTCACTTAAATCCAATTTATCCTGGCAAGAAAAGACATCATTCATAACCATTCCTCAAAGTCCTGTGATGACAGGCAAGTGATGAAACAGCAGGTGTAGATACACTAGGAGCTGTAGTCATGACCATGCACACAGGCAGCCCAAGTCATAGGTTCATTTTGCCACTGAAAGCAATAGTACAATTTGGCAGCATGGTGGTTGTCTGAGCAGCCCTTTAAGGATCTCACTGCTCACCTTCTGATGTGAGGAAGAGGCTAGAAAATGTGCCCTAAAAATTCTTCTTACCCAACCCTGGCCTGATTACTGTGGCAGGTGGGGAATCCCACAGTGCTGTCTAGACACAAAACAATCTACAAAAACTTCCTCAAAGAAGATTTCATTCACCTTGATGCATGGGATGTGTGTACATTCATAGATAACACAAGATCCAATAAATTTGAAACATGAACAGCTCTTGTTGCAAGAGAACTCAAAATAGAAGCCCTGAGTGAAACAAGGCTGGCAAATGAAGGCAGCTTCCTGAAGTTGGAGCTGGATACATGTTTTTCAAGAATGGCCACAATGAAGGAGAATGCTGTGAAGCTAGGGTAGGTTTTGAAATAAAAAATAAGCTAGTCAACATTCTTGAATACCTACCAAAAGGAGTGAATGACAGCTCATGACAATGAGTTTGCCACTTCCAGGAAGACACCATGCCACCCTCATCAGTGCCTATGCTCCCACAATGCCGTATACTGATGAAATTAAAGAAAAATTTTATGAAGTCCTGGAGACCCTTATCATCAATGTACCAAAAGAGGACAGACATAATTCTGGGTGACTTTAATGCTAGAGTAGGCTCAGATTACCAGACATGGCAGGGAGTCCTTGGGAGGAATGGAGTTGGAAACAGCAACAGCAGTGGTCACCTACTACTGAAGACTTGTACATCTCAGGACCTTCTTATCACAAACATTGTCTTCTGTTTACCTAAAGGCAATAAAACTTCCTGGATGCCCCCCTCATAGCAAACATTGACATCTATTAGACTATGATTGTAAGGAGAAGAGATAGACAGGATGTAAGAATGACAAAGGCATTGTGTGGTGCAGAGTGCTGGACTGATAACAGACTCATCTTCTTTAAACTAAATATTCACATTCAACCAAAGTGGTGACCTCAAGGCAAAATGAATAATAGAAGAATTAATATCAAGAGATTAGAGTGTCTCTCTGAGCAGGAACAATTTGTTCCTAGCTGGGAGGGAAAATTGAGCCAACACACAATTGGCAACTGTGGAGCAGAAAAGGAGTGGACAACTTTCAGAAATCTGGTGTACTGCCCATCAGGGCCAGAATACTTGTAAACACCAAGACTAGTTTGATGATATGTGAAAATACAGAAACTGCTATATGAAAAACAGCAACACTACAAGATTTACCAGCAGGATTTTTCATCCATTTCTAAGAATGCAGAATTTAATTCCCATCAAAAGTAAAGTACAAGTGAAGCTTAGAGAAATGCGGGACTCTTGGTTTAGTAAGAAAGCAGATGAAATCCAATTTTATCCAGACAGTAACAAACAAAAATGCTTTTATGATCCCCTGAAGGTTATTTATGGGCCAAAGACATATGGTGCATCTCAACTACTCATTGCTGATGGATCCACATAGATTAACAATTGGGGCATGATCCTAGAGAGATGGGCTCTTTCCTAGTGTTCTTAACAGACCATCATCAATCAATGCAGAAGACATTGACTGTTTACCTCAAGTTGAAATCAATCAGTCCCTAGCTGAAGTTCCAAATGAAGAAGAGGTTTTGAATTCCATTAAACTCCTTCCAAGTGGCAAAGCATCTGGTGTGATCTACAAGGTAGGGCATCTATTGCTTATCCCAAGAATTCAAGGATGCCTCCATCATCCATCTCTATAAAGGTAAAGGGAATAGATTGTGACAATCACAGGAATATTTCTCTTTTAGTCATCACTGGTAACCTTCTCAATAGGCTCATCCTTCACCTGGAAGATGGTTACCTCCCTGAGATCCTGCCCAAAAACTCCAGGAAAAATTCCAGGAACAGAACAGAGGTTTGTATACAACATTTGTAGATGTGTTCAAGGCCTTTGATACCATCAGTCATAAGGGCTTATGGAAATTATGTCAAAATTTGGTTGCCCAAAAAAGTTCATCAGTATTTTATGTCAGTGTCATGACAGCATGCTTGCCTGGGTTCTAGATAGTTGATGATGCCCTTGAGATTTCTGAGTTACCAATTGAGTGAAACAATAATGTGTCCTTGCTCCCATACGTTTTAGCATGATGTTTTCAATCATGTTATCAAACACATTCACTGAGGATGAACATGGCTTCAAGGTCAGCTACCATACCAATGGCAAATTCTTTAACTTGAAAATGTTACAAGCCAAGACTAAAGTGGAGGAAGTGTTGATGCGTGATCTTTTGTTTGCAGATGATTGTGCATTTAAAGCAATCTCTGAAGCTTAGCTACAACAAAGTAGGGATCAATTCTCTGCTACTTATATTAATTTTGATCAAACAATTATACTAGGAAAACAGAGGTAGTTCATCAGCTAGCACCACACCATCCATATGTACAGCCATCAATTACAGCAAATGGAGAAGTTTTGAGTACTGTGGACAAGTTCACTTACCTTGGCAGTATCCTTTCCAAAGAGGTACACAGTGGCAATGAGGTTGACACATGCATTCCCAGAGCTAGTTCAGTATTTGGTAGGCTCCAAAAGAAAGTATAGGAGATAAGAGGTATTAGACTGACTACCAAACTGAAGGTCTACAGAGCTGTTGTGCTGACCTCATTGCTATATGCCTGTGAAACCTGGACAGTCTACTAGCACCATATCAGGAAACTGAATTGCTTCCACTTAAATTGTATTATTCTGAAGATCACCTGGCAGGAGAAGATATCAGACACTAGGTCCTTTTTCAAGCTAAACTACCTAGCATTCCAACATGACTATAGAGAGTGAAACTGTGATGAGTTGAACACATTGTTAGAATACCAGAGATATATGCTTGCCAAAGAAATTATTTTATGGAGAACTCACACAGGGCAAGTACTCAAACAGGGTCAGAGAAGAACTTTAGAATTGATTGTACAGCATGAGAGACACTGGCATAGGACTGTCCAGCATGGTGTGCTCTCATCAGTGAGGGTGCTGCATGCAATCTATGAGGAAGACAGAATTGAAGCACCTCATAGGAAATGTGACATCCGTAAATTTAGAGAATCCAGGTGTTCACTTGGACTATTTGTGCCCAACCTATGGTAGAATATTCCAAACTTGTATTGGTCTAATCAACCATAGTAGGATACACTGTAATTTTTCTCAGACTAGTGATGTCATTTGAGTCTTCTTTGATAAAGGAAGAACCAACCAACCATAGTTTTGTATTTCTGTTTTCATTCTCCTTGGTTTAGATATTGATGCAATTTTTGTATCATAGAAGTAAGTTGGTAAGATATAGTCTTTTGCTATTTTTGCAAAAAAAAAAATCTATAATATTGTATTGAATTTAATGTTTGGTAAAATTTACTTGAATCAACCTGCTTCTACAGATTTTTTCTTTTAGAAATATATTTATGATTTCTTTAATTTTTTTCACCAAAATTAGGTTGTTGAAATGATATCTTGTTCTGTTAATTTGAGTATTTAATATTTGTGTAAATATTTATTCATTTCACTTAAGTTGCTGTTTTTATTGGCATATAGTTGGACAAAATAGTTTCTAAAATTATCTTGTATTTCTTCATTTGTTGTGAATTCTCCTATTTAATTTTTGATGCTCATATATTTGTTTATCTAATTTACCACTTTCCTCTAAAAAAGGCAGTTTGTAATTTTATTAATTAACTCAAAGGGTTTTTAAAAATATTTTCAATTTCTTATTTAGAATTTTTTATTGCATTCCTTTCTCCACAGGATGCTTTGGCTACATCCTCAAAATATAGGAATGTTTTCCCATTATTGTCATTATCTTTAATGAAATTATCTTTTTTTAATTATTTGTTCCTTGATCTAACAATTCTTTAGGATGAAATTATTGTTTTTTAAATAGTCCTTTAAATTAATTTTATTGCATTTTGATCAGTAAAGGATACATATAATTTTTTGCTTTACTGAATTTGTGAGGTTTTTATGTCCAGTGATGAATCATATTTTTCCATTGCAGAGATGTGACAGAATTAATGTATAGAATGAGATGTGTGCATTTTCATATTCTGTCATTGAAAGAATTTGCTTTGCTTGATTATGCATATTTGTTACAATAAATTTGTTTTTCTTTCTTTTTTTTCAATAGGGTGATTTTGGGAGGGAGAGAAAATAGATTTCTTTTAATTTTTACAAAACAGATGAAGTAAGGTTTTTTCATATGTGAAATGCTGCATACACTTTCAGATGAGATCACTTAGTTTATATAATTGGTGGAAAAAAGATAAGAATGGATTTTCTCTGGATTTTAAATATACATACTATAATACTTTTTTATCATTAATTTTTCTGATACTCATCCAATTTTAAAAAACTTCATTATTAATCAGTCAACTAATATTTATTAAATGCTAAGTATGTGCCAGATACTAGTCTAAGTGATGGGAATATGTAAAAAGGCAAAAACATGACTCTAGCCCTCAAGGTGCTCACATTGTAATGAGGAGACAACATGCAAATAATTATAAACATATTAGAGCTATATGTAAATGTGTGTATATATACATATATGTGTGTATACATACATACTGTAATGGAACATGTAAGATGGATACTAGGTACTTGCTCTGATCCTTACAACTTCTCAAACCTTTCTGTAATGTTAATTATGAGAAAGATAAAGCAATTTCATCTAAGACAGTAAGAAATCAAATCCCATTGAACTACCATCAGAGAAGGTTAATCTCTAATCCCTAACAGACTCATTCTGTAACCTTCTTCCCACCAGCTCCCACATCTGACAGGTCTGCACAAATAGATCCATGGCCTCAATGGAACTCAGCTACCACTATTGGAAAATCAAAAAGGCAAAGTTTTCTCTGGCTGGAACAGCAGCCTGGAAATACACTGTGCTTCAGTAAAACTCCTACTGAGGTACAGAAGGAACTGGGGCAGGGTGCAAGAATGTGTATGACTGTTCCAGGTCTGAAGAAAAAGGGACTGACCTTCAAATGTGTCTGGTTCTGGCCCTGTAGAAGTTATTTGGGACAGATATTAAGGCCAGTGAAAAGTGAATTCCCAGTGAAATTGACAGTGTAGTGACATAGTGGATTAATAGAAGAAATAAAACTAATCTTCCCCAAAACAGAACATGACAAGTAAACAAAGAAAAAAATTGAACACCAAAATGCAAGACACAATACAAGAAATCTCCCCAGAACTTCTAAACAGGCAACAAACTGCCAACTGAAAGAATCCATAGATAGCTTCTAAGAAAAGAAAAGAAAAAAAGAAAAAACAACCTTATGCTAAAAACTCCAAGAAACATAATGGTTAAATTGAGTAAGATTCCAAAAATATCAAAATTTGCAAACAACCTGGAAAATTTTAACAACACAAGATTATTCTACATCCACCAGAAATCAAAAGAGGGAATTGAATAATGTGTTCCAAAAAATAAAAGAGCTCAAGATGAAACTGAAGTGAGTCTTTTGAAACATAAATCCATCAATGAAAAAAGATGAGATTCAAGAAAAGGAATGGAACATTCCTACAAAGAAAATCAGAACTGAGCAAACTGATTTACTAAAACTGAGAAAAAAGAAATTTAAGAAACATTAACAAATATATCCACCATGGAAGGGACAGGGAATGATATAAATTTCCTCAGAGAAAAGGGAAAAACAATTAAGAAAAGGGCACCCAAAATGTTAACAAGAACAAGTAACAACTAGGAGACTATGAAAAGATCTAATGATTTGTTTTTTTAAAAAAACTTTCTTTGTGATGGTAGACAAAAGTACATTTGTTATGGTTCACTTGTGTCTAATTTTTCATGACTTATGGACCACATCACACTAATATTCTCCATGTGGTTTTCTTAGTTAAGATACTGGAGTAGTTTGCCATTTCCTTCTCCATGGTTTAAGGTAAACAGAGATTAAATAAGTGACTTGCTCAGGGTCACATAGTAAGCAAGTGTCTATGGGTGGATTTGAGTTCGAATCTTCCTGACTCCAGGCCCAGTGTTATATTCACTGAGCCACATAGTTGCCACCTGAGAAGTATATACCATTGTCAAACAAGGTAAAGGTGAAAATAGAAGTTAAATAGAAAAAATGGTAGAATAGTGCACCTGAAATATTATGGACTAAATCTCACCACATCCCATCTATAGATAAATCAGTTGTTTTCTGTGTGAGTTTAAATTACAGAATAAGATGCATAAAAAATGGAAAAGGAAGATAGAAGACCTAACCAGTTTAGAGTGTAACAGAATCCAGTTTGAGCGAATTCTTACTTACTCCTTTAACCCTTTATTAGAGTTTAGGGTGAACTCCGTTTATGAAGGGGAAAACCAACCAGAGTAGTCTAGATGGACAAGGATTTCCCTCATTCAGATTCCTGGAGGTAACTGAGTCCCATGATCAAGTCCCCTCCTCATTGCATGTCCACCGATCAGGATTGATTTTCACTTGTCAGGGGCATTCCCTTTTAAAAAAATATTTAAGACTTCCATGGGTTCGTCTTTGGTTAAAGAGAAACTACTGACCATTAAGTTATTGATTACTGGCTAGCCTAAATAATAAACTGATTATCAATTACACAGAAACTTATTCTCTCGAGGTTTTTTATTCTTCAAAAGGGAAATCAGAGCATCTGGGGATGTTTTAGGACAGCAGCTTCCTGATGCAGCTCCCCTTTCTCTGACACAATTTTCTCCCCACACTTCAGTCCCAGTTTCCCAGTGATTTCCATGGTAAACCTTCCTCCCCTCAGGAAGCCTGATTAACCCCAGTTTTTATGGCATAGGAACAATAGAAAGCCCCAGTCAGGTGGTTCAGAGCCTCTCTGACTTGGTGGGTGCCCAAGACTGTGCAAATCACTATAGTTTGATGATACATTTCCAGATGGAGAGGAGGAAGGCACATTCCCTGTGTCTTTGCTGTATATACTCACTGCATTAGGGCAAGTGTCAAATTCCTTTGTTAAATGTTCAATGCCTCATGAATGTCTCATTTCATCTCAACATTAAACCAGAACTAAAGAATACTGGCTTTAAAACTGTGCCTGCAACAGGAGGTAGCTGACACCCATAAACACAGCAAGTCATGGAGCCAGAGAAACTGCATGGTAAATGGAAAAAAAAAGATCAAGAGTAGGGCTATAGCAAGACAGGCTCCTTAATGCACTATTAATGGAGTTATGAATTGGTCCAACATTCTATAAAATAATCTATAAAATTATAACATATATAAATTATATAAATATAACATATACAAATATAATATATAAAAATTATAATATATATAAATATATAATCTATAACATTATGCAAAAAAGTGACTAAAGTGTACATGACACTTGATCCTGAGATCTGACTGCTAGACATATACTTAAAGAGGTCAAGGAAAAAAGAAATGTCCCACATACACTAAAATATTCATAGCAATACTTTCTATTGTAGCCAAAAACGAGAAACAAATATGTATCTATCGATTACATAATGGTTAAACAAATTGTGATATAAGAATACAACAAAATATTGTTAAATTGCAAGAAACAATGTGAGAAGAATGAAGAAACTTGCAAATATCAGTGAAGAGTGAGAGGAGCAGCACCGAGAAAGCAACATATTCAATGACTGCAATAATGAAGAACATAAAATAAAATTAAATAATTATCCAAAATCATTCCTAGAGAGGATGTGAGGAAATGTTCCTCCTTCCATTTTGGGGGGGTGCAGTTTGGATGTAATATGTGGCTTACACTTTCATGCACAATTGATATGTTGACAATTTTTGTGCAAAAAAAAACCTGTTTTGTCATTGTCATAATAGAAGTTTTATAGGGTAACAGAGTAGAGAGAGATATGTTCAGAAATGATAGTAATATAAAAACAAATCACTATCACTAATTCTTTTTTTAATAAAATGAAAGAATTGGATTGGATAATCTCTGAAGTTTCTTCCACCTTCTTATATATGTTCCTATAATCTTTTTAATAGAAAGCTATTTTATGTGAATAAGTATTTCCGTGTCAAGTTAGAATATAGGCTTTTAAAAAAACAAGGCATTTTACCACCTAGCTCTCCAGAGGACATTTCCTAAAATTTGTTCTCATATTCTCAGAAAATGTATAGCAAAGTCTACTTAGCAAATGCTTTTCATACCAACTTAAATAATCTCTAAGATGCTGACCAGAATATGTTTTGCAATATTAGAGAGTAAAATATTGTGATGATATCCAGTTAAATCTTAAAAACCTCAAATGGATTGCGAAACTAGAACTGTTTATAGCAACCTGTGTACTTTAGGTGAAGGACAGTATTGCCCTAACCCTTCTAACTGCAGCCTAGAACTTCTCAGGAATGCCAGGCAATTATCTAGGTCTGTGGTTCAACTTGAGATCTGAAGCAAAATGGATTAAATTCCCAAGACCCTGAAATAGCAGAGAACCACTGACTGGTCCAAATTGCTTCCTTTAGCCTATTAATGGCAGGTGAGAATGTGAACTAAACTTCATTATCCTACAACTTCAAAACCTCTGAGATCAGATTATTGGCAATTCAGCAGAATATTTTGCTCCAAAACTCAATCTGATCAGCAACCTTGAGGACATTTCAGTCATTCTCAACAGTTTCTAGGGCAAAAAGCTGCAGAGAATAAATGCAGGTCAAGAAATTTGAAAATGTTCTTTGGAAGCAACTTGGCTATTCGTGATGGGGAAAATAGTGTAAATAATTAGGATCAATTCAGTTGAAGAGGGATTAGTTATGTTACTGGCTCACTGTTGGGTATTAGTGAAAATATAATTTGGAGGGCAATAGAAAGAGTGATGGGTTTGCAGTCAATAAAGTCTGATTTGATTCCTAGTCTTCCATTTACTACCTATATGATCTTAGATAAGTCATTTAATCCTTAAAGGTCAGTTTCCTCATTAACAAAATAAAGGGACTAGATGCCCTCAGAAGTATCTTCCAGCTTCAAATCTGTGATTTATTTTCAAGAAAGTTGGTATCTTCTTAGTTTAACAAAGTATTCTAGAAACAAAGAGGCAGAATGGATAGAGTCAGCTTCAGTCAAGAAGACTCTCATTCATATGGACTGTGTGTGACTTTGGACAAGTCATTAAAGTTCTTATAGAGTTGTCTTGAGTACTAAGAGATTAAATTACAGATATGACACTGAGCTGCATTGATAGGAATTTCTACATAGGATTTCTCTTTATCTATGAAAGCTGCATTAGTGGAGGTCTGGAGAAGAACAAACTGAACCCTCTTCCTCCAAAGCAATAAACTTGTTGTAAAACTCCTAGTTAATAAGTGAATGTTTCTACCTTGTTAATAGTCTTGTTTTGTTTTGGTTTTACTGGACCCATGATTTCATCAATATAGAAAGTTTCCTCCCTCCTATGTTTCCATAGCAGTACATCATATTTGCATCTTTTACATCTTTGTTCCCTGAGAAAAATCCCTCATTTTCCAAACCCATGAAAGACATTCCTACTGGACTATAAGTTACCTGAGGTCAGGGAATATGCCTAGTCTAATACTTATATTTCCCATTAGAGACTGATACAGTGTATTCCATGCAGTAGATACTTAATAAGTACTTATTAAATAGGAAAAAAATCACTGCCCTGGTTTTCTGTTTCCTAAAGTAGCTATAAATCTTATTTATTCAACCTCTTATCTATTAATTTTGCATATACAGATGCATTTCAGCTATTATTACTTTCCATTTTGAAGAGTTTCATCTGAAATACTAATGGAAATGTGGTGCCAACTATCAAAATTTTAAAAGGAATCAATTTGTTTAGATCTGAAGGAGCAGATCATGATGAATGGAGTGGTTGGAGGAATATATATTATTGTGGAAAGAGTAATGGACTTGGAGCCTGAAGGTCTTATGGCATTAGAGCAAAGGCAAAAGACTCCATTATTAGAAAGAATTCCTGCAAGTTAACTTATTTGGGCACAATAGCTATTCTTCAAGGAAAAAAACCAACCCGGTAATATTACTTGAACCTCAGTACTTTAACTGATCTGTCATCTCCTTACAATGTATAGTCACCAGATCACAACCTTTCCATGTCATCCTCTTATATTTAGTGAAGATGGAGAAATGAGATTAGATAGAAATCATGGAAGAAGCCAGTAAACAGGGGAAGGACTTTGTGGGATAGAGTGGTATAATGTAGAGTGTTGAACCCTGAGTCAGGGACATCTGGGTTCAAATTTCACCTCCCATACTTCTTGCTGTGCGACTAAGGGCAACTAAGGGGAAAACATTCATCCTCTGTTTTTCTCATCTCATCTGTAAAATGAGAATACCACCTCTCACCTGAATTTTGTAGGGAGAAAATGAAAAAATGATTATTAAGCACTTTGCAAACCCTTAAACTTCCAGAAAAGCATAATATACATATGTGATTTTGAAAATTGGGGTATATGAATATAAGAAAATATTACTATGTTGCAAGATTTAATACACTAAACATAGAGAAATGTTGGAAGACATGATGATGCAAAGAGAAATTATCTGAATTGAGGAAAATAATATACAAAATAACTTCAATGATGAAAATGAACAACAAAAACCATCAAAATTCAATAATTCAATGGGTGGCATTCAAATGGTCAAAACTGTCCACAAAAAAAAAGTATGAGAAAGAACTTTCCTCTCTTTTTACAGAAGTGAAGGACTCTGAGTAGACTGCATATAATGTCAGACTTGGTTGATGTAGTCATTAGTTTTTTGGAATTGGTTCTTCAAAAAATATTTTTTAATATAAGAGATGACTCTTTGGGAGACCAAGGGGGAAAGATGTTTTGGGAAATATAAGTGATGGAAGATAAAAAGATAAATACCACTCTTTGAAATATCAGCTATCAACATTGATATTAAGTACATTGAATTCAGAGTCAGAAGAACTGAGTTCAGAATTTTGTGGATAAGAGAAGGGCCTTAGAGCTGGAAATATACAAGCATACTGATTATCACAAAAGGGAGCAGAATGTAAACTATAGACTAGTGAGTTTGATTCTTATCTTGGCAAAATTTTAGAACATGTTATGAAAGTAATGAATATTTCAAAAAGGTAGTAGTGATTTTAAAGAGCCAATATAAAGAAGAGTTAATGCCAGACCAACCTCATTTTACTTTTTGACATTTTTATTGGCCTGGTTGAAATCAAGGGAATACTATAGTTATAATTTTATTAGATTTTACCAAAGCATTTTGTAATGTATTCACTGCCATTATGGGAACAAAGAGGCTTGAAAACATGATAGAATAATTTGGGACTGACCATTCAACCATTTCTGAGCCCAGAAAAAAGTTGTCATCATTGGCTTAATGTCAACTCAGAGGGAAGTGTTTAGCAGAGTGCCCAACAAAATTCCCTTTGTTATGATACACTTTTATCAATTATTTAGATGAAGGCATGGACAATTACAAGTTTAACAAATTTGCAGGTGATGTAAAACTTGGAGGAATAGGAAATATGTAGTCAGGATCCCCAATACTTCAATAGGCTAGAACATTGGACCAAATCTAAAAAGATGAATTTTAATTGGATAAATATAAAATTGTACATTTTGTTTTTAAAAACTTAAGTTCATAAGTATAAAATATGCATATTATCTTATATAAGAATACATATTAGATAGTAATGTATCTGAACAATAACTGAAACTTTAGTGGATTGTAAGATTACCATATTAGCCAAAATAGTTAATGTGATCCTAAGCTACATTAGAAGAGGAAAAATATTTAGAATGAAGGAGGTGGTAATAATACCATAATTTAACCTGGAATGTTGTTCAGTTTGGGGCACCATATTTTAGGAAGAATATTAATGAGATTGAAATCATCCAGAGGAGAGTAACCAGGACAAAGAAGGACCTATCTTGCAATCATGTCTAGAGGTTGAATGCAGTACCGTCCCTATAGGCAGAGAAAGAAAGCAGTTTGTGTTAGAGAAGCTAAGTCTCTACCAACATCTTGGCCACCATTTCCCTTTAGATTCTGATGAAGGCAGCCTAGGACCTTGAGCTCAAGAGGCTTGGGAAGAACAGTCTACCATACCAGCAGATTTACTTTCAGCCAACCTATATTATGAAGAAAGGGTCTATTTTTCATCACATTCAGCAAAACTACTGACCAACTGCCACTAATAGTCAAATATTCACAGGAGTTTCAAGAGTGGCAATACCTCCCAGACCAAGGATCCCACTTCCAGACAGCTGTTATCCCTGGAAGCAACTCTGGTGGAGAAGGGTTAGACACTTCCACCAAATGCCACATAGAGGACAGGCAGGCTAGCAATGTGCCATGTGACATCACATCATGCCCACCACCTTCTCTGCCAGCTCTCAGTCATTGAGCTAAGAAACAACTCCTGTGAAGATATAGCCTGGCAACTGCACCTTCAGGTGCTACAGCTATAGCTGCTGAAGACCCAGATAAGAAAGTTATTTCTACCGAAGTCCCTAGCACTGTCCAGTGCTTTGACAGGAGAAACTGATATAATTTTTTATTAGTAGAAATTACATTAAAGAAGAAGCATTAACATTTTCTTTGCCACTGCAGCTAAGAACCATGGGACTTCTCCATCTGACAGAGTAGAAACCTTCTGTATATGTTGTCTCCCCTATTAGAAAGTGATTGTGATGGAATACTATTGTGCTATAAGAAATGATGATCTCAATGATTTTTAGAAAAAATATGGAAGCATTTGGACAAAATAATGAAGAGCAAAAAGACAAAGTTTTATATGGTAATAGCAATACTGTTTGAAGAACAAAGTTGAGCAAATAAGCTATTTTGAATATTATAGATAGCCAAATTAACTATAAAGGACATATGAAGAAAGATGCTATCTGCATCCAGAGAAAGAACTGATAAATATAAGTGTGAATAGAATAAATTTGCATGTTGGTCTAATAGAGGCCATCTCGAGGGCAGGGAGCAGGCAGAGGAAAATAAAAAAGAAATGTACAAGAAAATTTTTATTGTATATTTGAAAGATATATCAAGTTGTAGAAAGCAGATTTATAGTTTCATGTGCAATCATATTTTTAATTGTATTATGTTATGAAAATGCTTGTTTTATTATTCCATAAATTAATTTTTTTAAAAGGTGAGCTCTTTGAGAGCAGAGATTGTTGTACTTTTCTATTTATATTCCTTTCATCAATCACTCATTCATTCCTAGCTTATACTCTAATCTAACCCTGTTACAGGATGATTAGTTCATGTAACAGAAGATATTTAACCTATAAAAGAGATTTCTAGGGGGCATGATAACTATCTTTAGCTGGTTGAAAGGTCATAGTGGAAGAATGAGTATCCTTGGATCTATACAGAAAAAATGGGCATAAGTTCTAATAAGGAAAGGACTTGATTCAAGGATTTATTCATAGTTATTCAAAGTAAAAATTCCAAAAGTTCATTAGACTGGCTTAGAAAATGTTGCTTCTCTCTTATAGAAGTCTTCAAAAAGAGGCTAGATAGCCTCTGAAGACCTTTTTAACTCTGGATTCTCAGGTTCCTTTTTTCCTTTCCTTTGTCTTTTCTTTCCTTAGACCACCAAAACAAGAACCAGAGTTGGAGGTGAAGGCAACAAGTAGCTCTGTGGAGGAATGTGAAGTATTTTCCTTTAGGGCTTCTAGTGTTTTCTATATGCTTAGCAGGGTAATTTTCAGGTTAAGAGCTGATTACCAAGGACATCCTTTTGAAAGACTGAAGAAAAGATTCATATATTATCCCCATCCTCAAAGATGTCCAGCAGGAGGTGCTAACCACCTGTTCTTTATGAAGGGTCAAAGTGAATGTTTTCCTAATACTTTTATTTAGCCAGGAATAAGGACTAAGACAATTGCCCAAAGAAATGAGTAAGAGAAGTCTTATAGCTATCTTAAGGGTTCTTTTATGAACCTTTGGTCCGAGGCTACAGGGCTATTTTATGACAAAATTTTAGTTCGGATAGTCTGATTCACTAAGTAGTGTGATCCGACTGGTCTCTAAAAAAGGACATTTTCCTGAAGCAGCAACAGCTGATAGCAGCTAAGAAGCCAGGAGAGAAGTAGCAGGGTATTGGAGACATAACAGATTGCAGCCCAAGAAGGGGGACACTCCAAAAGAATATAACTATGGCCAGGAGCAGTACTAGACTGTGCTACAACAATGTACTGACCAAGCAGATCAGCAATTTGACAGATAGGGGTAGATCTGAGAAGTGGAAAAGTTTCCAGAACATGCCAAGGAATTGCTAGAGACAATTGTATTCAGTTTCAGACATGAAAAGTTTTCCAATCCACAAGCCCAAAGCAAATGGTGCTCAGGCCATGCTCCTGTTTCCAAGCATGAGGTTTGGGGGGAATAGACTTCCTTCCCCACTGGCATATGAATCTGTGGCATATTACCAATTTGTGTCTAGTTGGCTGAGAATAATTCATCATTGCCTGATTTTCTCCTGTGGTCTCCTATTTCAGTTAAATCTTTGCTATTTGACTTTTGCTTCCTACCTGATCTATTAAAAAATGCAATGGATGGGAGCACAAACTAAATATTGGTTCCTGCTTCAAATGTACATAACTGTGTGTTTTCAAAGCTGAATGAAATACATGTTCTTTGAGCTTACTATATAATTTTTTACCAAAGGAGAAGAGAATATTGGTGGAAGAAAAGCTGATAACAATGGTAAGCCAGGTAGCTGGAGTATGTAGTTTTTAGTTGGCTAATAGTCCTGGGCTCTGCATAGCACCCAGGGAAATTAGGAGAATTGAATAAATGAGTAATAGTAAGTAAAATTAACTGACAATAAACTGTTCTCTCCCCTATTTACACTCTCCTTATCAAAGAACAACAAGGCAAATGGTGTTGAAATAGGAAGATGCAGCTATATTGATAATAGTAAAAGCACTCACTAGCCAAGGTAAACTAGAGTCACATTTTGGGGCCTTTGTGTGGTGGAGCCCAGTAATTTAACCCAGAACTGTGGGGCTAGAGCTGTGAGCTATTGGTCTAGACGGGTGAATGGTCAGCTGTCATTTACTAGCCGGGTCTTACAGATTTCATCTGGGTTTAATCGTCAGCAGAGCTGCAGCTGCAGGCCTTCAGGGGGGTGGGGGTGGGGAAGGGAGGGGTTGGCATCTCCTTTTACAGAGCACAATGTCTGCACATAATTAGATGTCAGAACTTTTGGTTCTCCCTAATTAATGAAGAAACAACCTGGAACCTTCCCTGGCCTAGAATGCTTTGCTACTGTTGTGTCTGACTTGTTCTGCTTTGTGCAAAATCAAAGAATTTCTCTCTTTTCCTTATTCTTTATAAATTAAAATTTTCTATTTGTAGTTGTAAAAGATGTGCAATTTGCCTGCAGTTCCTGCTATAACACTAAAAACCTAAATAATAATTTTTCTTAAAAGCTCACAATGGAAGAGGCTTTCCTCTTTCTGACCTAGAATTAATCACAACAAAGCAACACCTTAGGTTTAGAAAATTGTTAATGAGCTTTAATGGCTCCTCCTAGGGGCCAACGAGATTATTGACAAATCTGCACAGGATGGAAAGGGGCAGTGCTAAATGAGTCTGCAATCTCTACAATCCAGGTTTATGGGCTGACTAGTTTTGAACGCACCGACTAGACTGGTGACTCTATTCATGTAAGGAAGCTGATTGGCAAGCATTCTGCAACTTACAATCAATTCAATAAACATTTACTAAGCACCTGTTATATTTCCAACACTTTACTGAGCATTGGGAATGCAAAAGAGGCAAAATATAGTCCCTGCCCTCAAGGAGCTTCCTACCTAAAGAAGGCAACAACAAGCAAACAAATATAAACAAAGGCTTAGAGAACTGTTTAGGATGCTGAAAGGTTAGTTGAATTGTCCAGGGTCATGAAGTCAATATTTGTATAGGGGGAAGTTAGAAGCTTCTCCCTGAATCTGAGAACACCTCCCTGGAAGCGAAGAATTAAAACTTGACCTAACTCCAGGAGGATACTTTTTGAATGAAGTAATACTGAATGAGAGCAAAAGAGTGATGATGCAGTGTCAAAGATCTTGGGACTCTTATTTTAGTGAAAGTTGGTCTCCCACTAGTCCAACCCATTTTCAAGGATAGGGAGTTTATTTGTAATCTTCAGCATTCACAGGTTTTGATGGAACATAGTAGAATAAAATGCAAAGCTTGATCTGTTTCCCTTTTAATCTTTCTTTTTATCTGCTATAATTGAATACAGGAGTGGGTCTAGGGCAGGGGTCTTAATCTTTTTTGTGTGTCATAGATCCAGTAAAGCTTATGAATTCTTTCTCAGAATGGTATATCAAATGTATAAAAGATAACAAAGGAAACAAATTGACTGAAATACAGTTATCAATTTTTTAAGTTTATAAATCTCAGATCAAGAGTTCCTCCTATGTTTATGAACATATGTGCATCTATCTATCAATCACTCGATCTATTTATTTGATTGTGCATATGTGCAAGGGTATATTAGGGTTATGTGTACACATGGATTATATGTGGTGGTAGGTGTAAATATGGATTTGTAGTGGAACATGCATTTAATGTGTTTGTAAGTATATGTGATATAATTATAGAGGGATGAATACAGAAATATATGCACATATATAAATATACATATATTTGGGCCATAAGTGGGGTTGTAAATATATATGTGTAGATGTAGATGTGTTTGGAAGGTACGTGCATATACTTTTACATATGTATATATATGCAATGGGTATAAAGTGTATGTGTATGTAAAGATATGGATGTATGCAAATATTCATGAAGAAGTATGTAAATATGTTTGTAAGAATACATTTGGGGCAGTTAGGAGGCAGAGTAGATGGAACACCAGTCCTGAAGTCAGGAGGACTTGAGTTCAAATTGGATCTCAGACACTTAATAATTACCTAGCTGCGTGGCCTTGGGGAAATCATTTAGTCCCATTGCCTTGACAAAAAAAAAAATACATTATACATATGCAAGTAAGATGTGTATATAGTGCCATGAATGTGTGTATATATGTTGCAGTTGTGTGTAGATGTGTATGCATGTACATGCATGTGTATGTATATGTATGTATGTGTACATATGTATGTGCATGTGTGCATGTGTATGTGTGTATGTGTATGTGTATATATAGTGGAATGATTAGCACATTGTGCCAGTGTTGTCTTGTGTATCTAGGAACATGTAGATACATATTATACACACATATGTTGAGGGGTATATGTGTGTGTGTGTGTGTGGGTGGGTGTGTGCACACACATGTATTGGAGCAGGCAAATTCTGAGGGGAGGGTTTACCTGCCCTTATATCTGCACCCACTTCTCCCTTAAGTGGGTTCTCTTTTGCACATCTGAAAAAGGCACAAGCCCTAGTTCATCTTTCCTCTTTTTCCAGGAGCAGTTTATGGTGGGTCCATTGTTTCATTTGGCTGCCAAATGTTAATAATTAAAGCAAACATTGTGATCAGAGTTAAATATTACTCATTGTGTTTACTGCTTTTGTGACTTCTGGTATAAAGGACCTAATATGGCATGAGCCCAGAATTAGGTCTTTGTCTTGCTGGGTAAAAGACTTGGTTTTCTTTCCCAAGCTCTCCCTCCTCCTGTCGATGGAGGCTGGGCTATAGAAGGGATCAATCCTTATGTTACCTAGAGCACCTTCAGTTTCTGCAGTTCTGATGGATGGGTGCTTCCGGACCTTTTGTTTCCCTGAGGTAACTCCACCACAGCTTTATGAGTTAGATGGGTGGGTTAGACATTGTACTTCATGCCACAGGAGGGAGCACGGTGTGCGACTCAACAGTGACCCTGCCTGGCTATTCCTGGGGCAGCATTAGTAGCACCCGAGGCAATGCAACCTTGGAGAGAGGCCCTTAGGCACCAACATTGAATTTTGAGTGTGATTAAGGCAGGGAAATCCAGAGCCCCAGACACTGGCACTTCATCTCCGGAATTCTAGGCATTGTCCTCTCATCTCCGCACTTCTCATGTAAGGCTACTGAAACTGGTATATCAGCTCTGTGGACTTACATTCTCAACCTCATGAAATAATACTGGATTAGTGCCTGCTTGTAGGTGGTGTTAATGCCAACTGACTAAGCTGGCAGTGAGGCTGCAAGGTGGGCCAACCCCTTTGAGAGATGGACAAAGGGGCAATACTGGGAGAGTCACTTTTCCTTCTATCAGATTATGGACTGTAAGCTCCTCGAGGACAGGAATTGTGTTAGATTCATTTTCATAAGCATGGCTCCTTTTCTTTCTCTCCTCAAGACCTTATCTGTAATGGATAAATATAAATGTTCCCTGAATTTTGTTAAATTTTGGGGCAACTAGGTGGTGCAGTGGACAGAGCACCGGCCATGGAGTCAGGAGGACCTGAGTTCAAATTTGACCTCAGACACATAATAATTACCTAGCTGTGTGGCCTTGAGCAAATCACTTAACCCCATTGCCTTGCAAAAACCTTAAAAAAATTTGTTAAATTCCTTCCAACCTCTTACCCTTCCCATTGGCCAATGCTCCTTTGTATTCTAATTATTCTACAGGTAAGATTCTAGGTCTAAAGTGTACAAGGCCCTGGCTTAGATGTGGCTCTCATAGATGTGGCTTTAGCTGACACTTAAACTTCATACCTCAGTTTCTCCATCAAGGGTGAGACAAAGACCAGCCCTGCTTTCCTTCCAGGCAATTCAGTAAAGATAAAATGAAACAATATGCATGGAATATATGTAAACATTTTCAAGAGTTATAAGGATCATATAAATCCAATGTATATGATTTAGCTGGTCCCCTAGAGACAAGGGTGCTCAACGATCAGAAGGGAGAACCCAGGTAAGGACTTCAGGTTCATTCCTCAGGTATCTGGGGTTTATAAAAACTCCAATTCCAAGTCTGACATTTAAAGCTCAACTTGGCACTGTGCTACAGCCCTAAATAGCAAAATTGACTTTTCCCCATAGAAGCATATTCTAAATTATGCTGAAGATACTTCATTCCAGTCTGCTTGAGACCCGATGCAACCTTAAGCAGCTTCCATAATACACAAACTGATTTATAACTGTGATCTTGCAAAGAGGAGTGGAAAAGAGCCAAGATGAGTTTCTGTTAGACAGAAATACTGGCATGAAATACTAACATCGTTATGACTCGGCTCATGATAGGCTGTCTCCTTTTTGCATGCATTGAAATAGGACATTTGGGGGGAAGACAGAAAGGGCCTTCAGGTTTTCCAAAAGGGCTTAGTTGTGAGATACGTGAACAAAGGTATAGAATGACCTTGGAGTGTTGCAGACTAGGATGTTGCTCTGTGGTGTGTTTGTGTGTGTTTGTGTGTGTGTGTGTGTGTCTGTGTGTGTGTGTGTGTCTGTGTGTGTGAGACACAAGGCCAGTTTAGAGTCTACAGACTTGCCCTTGCCAAATCTGAGTGTCCCTCTTGTTCTTTGAAGAGTGTTTGTGGCTGCTGCTTGCATTGTATCTTGAAAATGCATGTAATCTTGATGTTTCTTTGTCTCACAGATGCAGCTTTTCCTACCTCTTCCCTTTCCCTTTGCTAAAGGGATTAAGATGGCAGCAAAGGACAGATGTGTGATAAATTCCAGCTGTCTCTGTTTAGCATAAAATGATTACTTATGAATCAGCCATTTGTATTAGACAGGATTTATTAGTCAATGAATTAGGTATGTTAAAAAGAATTAATGAAAAAAGACAGCATGTAACTGTCCAAGGAATAGTAGAAAAAGTTAAATGTGAGAGGTTATGTGACCTAGTTGGTAGAACACTGGACTTGGAGTCAGGAGAGTTGGGTTCAAATCCTGCCTCAGAGACCAATTATTCAGACATTCAGTTTCCCCTTCAGTAAAATGGAGATAATAAAGCTTGTTTCTCTTACAGGATTACTGGCAGAAAGATGGTTTGCCAACCTTAAAGTATGGTAAAAATATGAATTAAGTGGTACAGATTGAGGGGAGGAAAAGATTCCCAGATTTAGAATAACTAAAGATACATTATGAAAGATATTGATCTGGAACTAGACAAATTTTAGATAGGCAGAAATGAGGAGCATGAAGTTCTTCCAAAACAAGAAAAATGGCAGTGGGCAGAAATGTCCAAAGCCTATTTGATCCTCTTTGCAATTCTCTAAGAAAGGAAGTACACAGGCATTGCCTAACTTCTCATTTATCCGATATGGAAACTAAGGGCCAGTAGGAAATGGTACAGATATTATCCTCATTCTCACTTGACAAAACTGGAAACTGAAGGCCAGGAAGATTAAGGGATTTTGGTTAACCTCAGCTGAGATGTGGCAAAGCCAGAACTTGAACCCAGATCACAAGATTCCAAATGTTATGTTCTTTCTATTGCATCATAGCTGTTCATAATATTGATTTATACCTCTGGATGAGATTCCCTCATAACTCAAGTCAAGGTTTGAAACTGAATATTAGCATCTAGCTCAGATTTGGGTTTAGTTTGGGGTCAGTTTATATTTAGAGTGGTAATAGGATGGCACAGACAACTGCTTTCTCCAATACTGGAAAAGGAATTATGTTTCCTAAATAGCTTGGAGTAGGTGTAAGTTTATAAACCTAGTGGTGAAGTCTTGTTTGGCTCCAGAGTGATTTAATAGTTGGGAATAATGTGCTGGGAAACAAGTGGTTTTCCTGGATATGAGCTGTGCTGAGCTTGCCTTGAGGCCTCACATTGTTACCAGATTAAATAGTGGATTGAAGTTGGGAGTTTGTTGTAGCTACAGCCTTGCTTAGTGCTGAGGCTATGAACTGAGTTTATTAGTGGAAGTAGCTAACTTATATAGATGCCTTGTCATATAGGCCACAATTTCAGGAGCCCCTGAGATCCACCCCCCCCCAATAAATACCATCCTTCTCTAGAAGATACTTCTGTTCTAGTAAAGACAGACTCCCTATCTCTGTTCCTGACTTTATCCTCTATTCTTATTGGACTCATGGTCAGGAGTGGCAATTTTAATGAGGCTTCCATTTGGGCCATCAACTTGGATAATCTGGCTCCTGGGTGGCCTTTGCTTCTTCGAAATCTGAATTGTCTGTTACCTGATTCAGTGGGTGGGATGAATTATTTCCTTTTGGTCTAAATAGGCTTTCATTTTGAAGAGGACCAATGACTTCACAGGGTCCCAATTCAAGCTTGAATACATTTAAATGAGACAGTTGCACCAGTTCATCTGTCTCACTCTGTTCCAGTCACTGAAGTCTAGTGGCAAGACAAAAAGTCAAGATGGTTGGTGATGGTCTAGAATGCAATGGATGATCTAGGCATCTTTGAAGCCTGACCATACTTTAAGCAACACCCTATCACCTGCTTCAGCCACTTTCATGAGTTTTGGAGCAAATTGTTCTCATTTCCCTACTTTATGGGGGCAAGTCTTCATATGTTAGGGGTAGACATTCCCCAATTCACTGAAAGATTTGAGGACTGTTGGGAATCCTCAAACTGGTTTAGCTTGACTGCCGAAATGGTTTTACTGGAATGTGGCTACTGTGACTGCTACAGCGTCTTAGAGTCACAGGTAAGTGTTGGGTCACAGGTAGACACATCAGAGATGAAACAGCCCTAAAAAGGGCTCAGCAGGCCTTCACTCAAGAAGTGCTAGTTCTCCCTGAATAGCTGGTATAGTAGATAGGGTGAGGGTTCAGAGACAGAAAGATCTGAGTTTAAATCTGGTTTCAGATACTTATTAGTTGTGTGACTGACCCTGGGTAAGCCACTTAAACCTGTTTGTTTCAGTATCCTCATCTGTAAAGTAAGCTGGAGAAGGAAATGGAAAACCACTCAAGGGTCTTTGTCAGGAATATCTCAAATTGGCTAATGAAAAGTTGAATACAACTAAAATGACCAAACAACAACAAACAGTAATAACACTTAACATGGTACATTTTACATAGTAGAAACACAGCAAACATCTGTTGTTCAAGTGATTCTTGAGTACATTTTAGTTAAAATAGTAGCTAAGGGAAAGTAGACAATTATGGAGAATGCTATTCTGAGGAAGAGGGTTGTTTGGCAAGGCATTCTTTTATTGTGCATTTCCATTATTGTATATGTTTATGTTTTTATGCTAGGAAACTCTTTTCTCTGTGGCACATAAGCTACTTTTTCATCATGAGACTAGTTGTCCTATTTCAATAAAGACTTGATAGACAGATAAAATAACAATTTTAAAATTGGACCCAAGACCTATAAATGCTTTCCTCTGAATCTGGTTTATAGATTTACAGCTGTTAAGAATCCTAGAGGTCATCTAGTCCAGCCTCCTTATTTTATAGATGAGGAAACTGAGGCTTGTGGAGGATATAATCACAATAAATCATATCTAATTTCCAGACTGGCAGAAACTACTGTAGTAGGTACTGGGGGGGGGGGAGGATTTTTGTCTTTTTAGTGAAAATGAAGCAAAATACATTCAAGAAACTTTTCACAGAGGGCAGCACCTTTTGCCATTCAGATGTTCTAGGGTTGAGAATATATGATGGTGGTTACATCTACCCAAATCTTTTTTTTTAAATCATTTTCTGAGGAGTCAAAATTCTTAACTTCAATGTTCAATTCAACAATCAATGTTGACTTCCCGGGAAAAGTTTGAGTGACATGCTGTGGCGTGTCATTTTGTAAAAATTTCCTTTCCTATTATACTATTATCAGAAAGATATTAGTAAGCAAATAAGTAAAAGGAGAAAATAGTGCTTTAGTCATATATTCAGAAATGGTGGACCATTTTTTAATTAGCCATTTTAACAGCTCATGGACCAACAATTCCCCATGGTTGCTAATAGAAGAATGGATTTTAATTTGAGCTCTTTCTAGACCCAGTATGCTTCCCATACCACACACTCTCTTGTTTCATTTGAGTTTCATACAAAAATATCAGGCTCAACCCAAGATTACAGACAACGATAATTGAAAACAGCTCATTGTCAATGCTCATATCTATTACCTTCTTTTCTAATCCATGTTATTGAATGAAAAGGCTGCATCAGACATTGTATTTCATACAATAAACACTAGAGGGAGGGAGTTAGGCAAAGGAAAAAAAGCAAAGAGTGGGAGTGTCTAGATCACATGTGTGAGCTTTTAGGGTAAATGAATTCCAGCTCTCACCAACGCAGAACAAAAGATTTTATTTAGGGAGATTTTTATCTCTGTATAATGCCTGGATGTTTTCATATTATGTCCATATTTCCACTCAGTATAGACTGGCTCAGAGTATGATAGAAGCTTTCAAGATCATCCAGTCTCATTTTATACATAATGAAACTGAGATCCAGAGGGATTTCTAGAAGAGTTGTGCCCTTCATTTAAAAAGCAAATAGGAAATTAAAGCATATTCTTTAAAAATTATCTGTCAAACTTTTCACTGACAGGAACAGGGCTTCTCCCTAAGCACTATCTGCTAAACAAAAACTTGCTCAATCTGTTCCAGGGCATAAAACAAGAAAGGGCATCAAAATTTGTTGCTAAAATCATGACCTTGTCTTGGCATTTGTACAGACAATGTGATCCAGCTCCATGTGTAGCAAGCAGCACAGAGAATGGGGAGCCCTCACCCCAGAGTCAGGAAGAACTCAATTCAAGGTTCTATCCCTTGGTCAGACTGGAAGTGTGACTCAGGGTAAACCACTTCATTTTTTCAACATCCCAGGCAACACACTAATACTTTAAATTGCAGATCTTCATTGATAGAGTTTTCTTACTAGGGAGAGAGCCATCTATTACTGAAATCATGAGACCCTACCTTCCCCCCAACCCTTCCCCTGCAAAAAAAAAAACACACTAGAACAAAACAATTCATATTCATGTTTTAAAATAATTTTTTAGGATTTCTGTGACATTTCTCACCATGATCTCACAGTGATGAAAAAGTAAATTTCATTAACCTTGATTTCCAGATAAAATAAAAATGGAGGCTTAAAGGAGTTTAGTAAATTGTATAGGTTTACAGAGCTAGTAAAAGTAAGTAATGGAACCTGGGCTTAAACTCAGGTCTTCTGGGCCAGGTTCAGAGGTCCCTCTATCACCTATCAATTGCTAACAGTTCCCACCCTTTACTCCAGAGAGATTTCATTCATTCTTCCTTCAAGTACCAGCAGATATGGGGCTATTTTTACAAGTCATTCTTTAGCTTCCCTTAGTGAGGACTAAAAGAGAGAAACAGTTGTACAGCACTTTTTAACAATAACAAATCGTCATCCTAGATCCAAGGATCCCTCTGCCCTTTCACAACCCTTCTATGAGTTAGTTTACCATGAAGATCTCCATTTTTTAGCTAGAGGGAAAATCATGGAATTTAATGGCAAGTCCAGTATCAAACATAGTTCTGCAGAAGCTGGGATTTGAACTCTGTGCTCCAAATTCCACTTTTAATTCTTTTTTTGCTCATTGGAAATGTCAAATAGGTAAAGAGAATCCACATACCTAATTAATTATTAACATAAAAGAAAGGTGGAGAAGAGAAGGTTATATGAAAAAATAACTTGAAATGTCCTTGAAAAGAGATTTAACTAAAAACTAAACCTTCACTTCTATCAAATATCCTGAGTATAATTAACTATACAGAAAACAGGTCTTTTTACCATAGCTGTTTAAAAGTTCCTTATTAACTTCCATCCAGTATCATCATAATAAAACATGCTACATTAATAAGGGGCTCTGCCCTTTCCTAGTACCCAGGGTTAGTGTCTTACCTAAGATATTAGCTTATATATCATGAGAGCAGTAATTGGATTATGATCGTACTCAGACAGCCTCTGTTGGTCACTATAAATTACACTGACAAGAAAAACTAAGAGCCAGAATTTGGGTATTGAGTTTGTTAGTCATGCATTATACTACTTACCTTTCAGGGCAGACCTTTAATTTCAGAAAGTGCTGAAATGCATTACTGCACCCGTTATCAAAAATCTTTGGCAGACGTATCATTTATCCTTGTTGTGGTAATAAACAGATTTACAGTGTTCTGGTATTAACAATCCAGGGGGAAGAAAAAATGCATTCATTTAATTTTCCCTTCTACAAATAAAATGAAACATTGGATAAAAAAGTACTTGGATTTAAAAGACTCTTGAGAGATACTGGTGAATGACAGAACGTCTGGTTGATTTACATGAAGCACCAAGTGCTTCTATGAGAATAGGTTAGATTTAGATTGACGAGCAAATGTGTAACCAGACTTTTGGCTGACAAATGGCAGAACTATGCCAGGGTATCATTTCTTCTGGAGGGATGCTATAAGTAAAGATAGGGGATAAAGTTCATACACTAAAAGACATTCAAACAGTGGGGAAACGAATGTCAGGGTTGCTGGAGCAGACAAAAGAAGCATATGCAAATTTTAATATCCCAAAATAGTATTGGGACAGTTTGACAGTTGTCCTGGAATATAGACCGGCTGTATTATATGGACTAATCCAAAATCTGATGGTTTGCATATTCTATGCATGTCTGCATTCACATTCCTTCTGGGTGATTGTGTCCATTTTCAGATAAGCCTGTTTCACTGGTCCCTTTTGGGTTAAGTCCCTATCTGCTAAATGGGTCTTATTAACTTAGATGAGAAAATGCAAATGAAAACTGATTAGATAACCCTACAGTAAATAGACCAGTGCCAGAAATTTTATGGTCCAAATTGGATTAGTTCTATTATGGTTGGTTGTGGGGCCAGGAAGGGGGGGGGGGGGCGGAGAGAGACAGAGAGAGGGAGAGAGAGAGAGAGAGAGAGAGAGAGAGAGAGAGAGAGAGAGAGAGAGAGAGAGAGAGAGAGAGAGAGAGAGAGAAATATGGATTCTCATATGCTTTCTGTCAAGGAAGATGAGTTGTTTTGACCACATCAATCTCTTGGGTGCTGAAACCCATTTAGTGTTTTAGTTTTGTCTTTTAGAAAGTTGTATCTCTTCAAGAGATACCGGCAAAAGGAGTGAGGGGTTGCCAGCTCAAGTAATCTGTGGTGCTGCACAGACATTGGTTTTGGGGGGAGAGGCAATCAGTTTCCAGTGATAAAGGTCCACATTTGGTTTTTAGCTCTCCAAGGGCACTCAGATGGATGATGTCTGAGTCTAAAGGAAAATTCCATCTGAGGTAAGAGCTCTAATTTAAGCTCTTGCCATTGAGATGTCTTTGCTTTTCTTCTTCTTCTCTGGAAAACAGATGTGATTATAGCTTTTATTTGATTACTTTATAGAATTGCTGTATTAACCAATAATAGCCTAGAAAGGAGCTATTCCTCAAATTTCTAGCTCAACAGTTTCAGATCAAAATTCCATAGTGCCCAGTATTTTAGAACTTGCATTTGTGTGATGCTTTTTTACAATAGTATTTTTATTTTTAATACCACATTACAGATAAAGCAACCAAATCTTAAGGATGAAGGGATCTGTGCATAGTGATGTGTATGAAACAGTAGAACCCAGACAAAAATCCAGGTCTTCTAATGAACAATGAACCCAGGTCTCACACTGACTTCTTAATATTTTTCATTAACTGGTTCTTTCTGTTCTGTGCTAAATTCACTTTCATTTTTTTTCCTGGGGTCTTTTTTTTACTACCCCAAGTATATACTGTCATTTCTTGTGGTAAGTATGTGTGTGTGTGTGTGTGTGTGTGTGTGTGTGTATGTGTGTATGTGTGTGTGTGTGTGTATATGTTTGTGTGTGCTATTTCTAAGGATAATGTATATTGTGTTCTATTTCTTTTGCAATCTTCCCCCCTTCCTGTCTAGGCTGGTGCATTGTAATTAAGTGGTCTGTAAAAGTTTATTCAAAATACATAGAACTTACCTCTCCTTTCTTTCTATCTCTTCCACCACCACCCCTACCTAAGTTAGCTTTGATCTAAAAGTTATGAACTTTGACACTTATCATTCAGGAAATCACATATTTTGAATTCTTTAGTTATATTTCAGCAAATCAATCACTTAGTATTTCCCATCCTAACAATTTTTTTCAAAGAAAAAAACAACAAAACAAACAACTGTTAATATGTTTTAGTGCTCTCTCTCTCTCTCCTTAAAAGCAAACTGCTAAATCCAAATTAGCTCACAGAAACTTTCTGATGATGGAAATGTGTGCCTTGGCTCTAAAGCCCAAAACATTCATCATTCTCTATTCTGCATTCCTATTGTATCAAATAACATAGCCTGCATTTGATGCAGAAAGCAAAGTTGGGAAGTTCCTTTGATGCTGCGGCTTGTGACACTCAAGCCTGAATTCATTTGACCAAATGCCAAATAATCCCAGTTAGGAGTGTCAAATATAGCACAGATAAGCAGATAGAGGGGGAACAGCCCATTGAGAGAAATGTTGGGGGGGAGGAAGCATCACAGTTACTGTGTGTGTGTGTGTGTGTGTGTGTGTGTGGTATGTATGTATGTATGGGTGTGGGTGGGCACTGGAGTAAAACTTTCATTAATCAGAATGCTTGGGAGATGAGGCATTCTGATGAATTTAAGGCTAAGAAGAAAGTACCTTTTGTTGTGGTAAATCTTTTTGAAGTGTGCTGATTCTGTTTCCTACCTTCACAAAAGAACATTATAGAAAACAGTACGAAAGCTTGGATCATATGGCAACTTGAATAATAATTTTGAATTTAACAATTCAATTTAGTAAACATCTTTAAGAACCCATTATGTTCCAGCCCCTATGCTAGACATTGGCAATACAAAGTGCTTACCTTCTGGGAGTTTATATTCCTCTGAGCATTAGTTTTGATTATGTAACATGAAATATTAGAAGATGAAGGAAATAGGACAAAATGGGCATCTTGGAAGGCTAAAAAATATTGTTTTCTTGTACTTTTCTTCCTCCTTCCAAAAGTTTACTGAAAGGATCTTTTGTGATGAACTTATTTTTTTCTGAATTGATCCTCTGAGGAAACTTAACAGGATGTGTCCTAGGGTAGGTACCAGTAACCTTCCCAGTATGGTAGGACTTGCTGGAGATTTTGCTTTACTGACATGGCTTTTGGAAACTGTCACCTCTATCCTGTGTTGGAGGAAAACACCAATAGAAACCTTTATGCCTCCTCCCAAAGGTAATAATGGAAAAAATCTCTGGTCAGGAGTTTCATCGCGCTCAGCTTCAAGGTTTATTCTCTCAACCCACAGGTACAGTAACAAGTCGAGTTTCCAAGGTGAGCAAGGATGCATTTTCTCTTTAGGGTTCTATGGCACTCTGAGGGGGTTCCAATGATTCTTCTTAAGTGCTACTGGCTCAAATCCTAGTATGTTTTCACCAATATTAGCCATCAAATACATAATCTCGCTATATAATTGTTCGGCATCCCAGTGTATTTTAATCGACATCAATTAATTTTTACAAAAGGATATTTACTGAGAATAGTAAGGACAGAAGTATAAACATTTTCCTCCAGTCCCTGAGGTCCCCTTCTCCTCCGTATCACCTTTTCCCCTACTTTCTTTTTTTTGTCAGTTCTGAAGTATTTATTAAAGAGACAGACAATACTTTGTTACAAGGTATTTAAATTTTTCACTAAAAATGTAGATATAGTTCTTTTGTTTCCTTTTAAAGATTTTATTTATTTTGAGTTTTACAATGTTTCCCCAATCTTGCTCCCCCCCCCCCAAAGAAGACAATTTGCCAGTCTTTACATTGTTTCCATGGTGCACATTGATCCAAATTGAATGTGATGAGAAAGAAATCATATCCTTAAGGAAGAAAAATAAAGTATAAGAGATAACAAGATTATATAATAAGATATCAGGGTTTTTTTCTAAATTAAAGATAATAGTTCTTGGTCTTTGTTCAAACTTCCCAATTCTTTCTCTAGATACAGATGGCATTCTCCATTGAAGACAGCCCCAAATTGTTTCTGATTGTTGCACTGATGTAATGAGTGAGTCCATCAAGGCTGATCATTGCTCCCATGTTGCTGTGAGGGTGTACTGTGTTTTTCTGGTTCTGCTCATCTCACTCAGCATCAGTTTCTGCAAATCCTTCCAGGCTTCCCTGAATTCCTATCCCTCCTGGTTTTTAATAGAACAATAGTGTTCCATGACATACTTACACCACAGTTTGTTAAGCCACTCCCCAGCTGAAGGACATTTACTTGATTTCCAATTCTTTGGCACCACAAACAGGACTGCTATGAAAATTTTTGTACAAGTGATGTTTTTACCTTTTTGTCATCATCTCCTCAGGGTAAAGACCTAGTAGTGTTATTACTGGATCAAAGGGTATGTACATTTTTTGTTGCCTTTTGGGTGTAATTCCAAATTGCTCTCCAGAAAGGTTGGATGAGTTCAGAGCTCCACCAGCAATGTATTAGTGTCCCAGATTTCCCACATCCCTTCCAACATTGATCACTGTCCTTTCTGGTCATATTGGCCAGTCTGAGAGGTGTGAAGTGGTACCTCAGAGATGCTTTAATTCACATTCCTCCAATAATTAATGATTTAGAGCAATTTTTCATATGACTATGGATCACTTTGATTTCCTCATCTATAAATTGCCTTTGCACATCCTTTGACCATTTGTCAATTGGAGAATAGCTTAGTTTTTTTTTGAAATTTTGACTCAGTTCTCTGTGTATTTTAGAAATGAGTCCTTTGTCAGAAGCATTAGTTGTAAAGATTGGCTCCTAATTTACTACATTTCCTTTGATCTTAGTTACAGTGGTTTTGTCTGTGAAAAAGCCTTTTAATGTAATGCAATCAAAATCATCTAGTTTGTTTTAAATGATGTTCTCTATCTGTTCCTTGGTCATAAATTATTTCCCTTTCCATAGATCTGATAAGTAAATTACTCCTTGATCTTCTGGTTTGCTTATAATATTGTTTTTTATGTCTAAATCCTGTATCCACTTGGATCTTATCTTGGTATAGGGTGTGAGGTGTTGGTCTAATCTAAATTTCTTCTATACTAACTTCCAATTTTCCCAGCAGTTCTTATCAAAGAGAGAGTTTTTATCCCAATAGCTGGACTCTTTGGGTTTATCAAACAGCAGATTACTATAATCATTTCCTGCTATTGCACCTAATCTATTCCACTGGTCTACCACTCTATTTCTTAGCCAATATTAGATGGTTTTGATGACTGATGCTTTATAATATAATTTTAGATCAGGTAGGACTAAGCCACCTTCTTTTGTACTTTTTTTCATTGAATCCCTGGAAATTCTTGACTTTTTATTTCTCCATATAAATTTACTTACAACTTTTTCTAACTCATTAAAGTAATTTTTTGGAATTTTGATTGGTAGGACACTAAACAGGTAGTTTAGTTTTGGTAGAATTGTCATTTTTATTATATTAGCTCCACCTATCCATGAGCAGTTGATATTTGCCCAGTTATTTAAATCTGATTTTATTTGTGTGGAAGTGTTTTATAATTGTTTTCAAAAAGTTTCTGAGTCTGCCTTGGCAAATAGACTCCCAGGTATTTTATATTATCTGCAGTTACTTTGAATGTATCCCCTACTTTCTAGGAAGCCTTTTCTACCACCAAATTCACTTCTGAATGTTGCATTGCCAGTTGATAAACTGGCATCTTGCTAGACTTATCTCTCATTCCTAGGGAGCATGCTGGCATCTAAGCTGGTAGCAAACTTTGGCCCAAAATTTGGTTTCTAGATCCCTGGTAGCTTCCTCTTTTGATCTTACAAAGATCACAAGTTGGCAAAAGTCAACCACAGGATTGGGAACTCATAGGCTACATTGCAGAATCTCAGGTGGGAAGATAGATGTTTGAGGCCTCTCTCCCCATCAGTAGGAGCTTCCTTGACTCCACTCAAATGCAAATGGATAAGAATGAACAAATGTCTTAGCCAGTCAGACATTTGAAAAGTACTCAGTTTTAGCCCAGAAGACAGAGGAAAGGCTCCTCAACTTTCCACAGAAAGAAGACTAGAAATAGAGTATCTGCAGAAGCTCTAAATTGGGGAGCAGGGCCATTATATCCCTCACCTTTCATATGGGTCAGCAGCAGACACAGTAAACTGTGATATCCTAAGGGTGGAGGCTTCTACTGTCCAGGTCAATGTATTCCTGTTTAATATGATTTGAGTTAATCATCCACTCAGTGAGGAAAATGTTGTTCATTGATCTCCTTAGTAGGAGAAGATCAATTTTCATTAGCAAGCTGAAGAATGAAGTAAGGTGGTATCATGGAAAGATGCTAAATTTGTATTAAGAAGACTTGGATTCAAGTTCTTGCTCTAAAAATGTTTAGGTATGTATTTTGGGTTAGTTTTCCTCACTTTTATGAGCTTCAGTTTCTTCATCTTTAAATAGGGAAAGATATTTGCCTCACCTACATCACTGAAAGGAAAAGAAAACTGATATTTTAAAGCATTTTATAAGCCTATTATTGAGATACCATTCTTTCTTCCTCTAAAAAAAAACCATTTACTCAAATGTAAGAAGAAATCAATTTGATTTGAGGTACTAATTCGTACCCCCTTCTCCTGGTACATTAGAATAATAAAAAGATATATTACTTAATAAACCATAAATGTGGGAGCTAAAGTATCCCTCAGACATACATGAATAACTTCAGTGGAAATAATTCATGCTGATCTGAGAGAAGAACATGGCCTTTTGACTTTAACCTAGAAAAACAAGGAAATTCATTGTTAAAATTCCATTCTTTACTGCTCTGCCAGAAGAAGGAAACATCTCTTGTGGCAGAGATTTTTTTTTCTGCCCAGTCTGGCAGTGAGAGTTTTGTTGACTCAAGAAATTTGCTGCCATTGTACACAATGGAAATCAGTCTACAATAAAGCAAAACCCTGCTTTATGTGACCAAAAACACCAATGGATTTCCCTTCCTCTCCCAGTGATGGTGTCATTTTTCTATCATCCTTAGGTTTTAGGGAAATTGGCACTAGAGTTATAGACTCTCAGCCATCTAGTTCAATACACAGCTGAATAGAAATCCTCTTTTTGACATCCTGAACTTCCATACTCTCTTTGAATGATCCTGATAGTTCTTCAATATTTTAAGGATCTGTAATTCATCAATGTGAGTACTCCTTTCAATACTACAGATTTCATTTCTCTCTCTAACTTAAGAGATGGTCTTTAAAAATTTCTGTGGATAATAATAATAATAATAACTATATTTAGGTAGGGATTAAAGCTTTCCATCTCTTTAATGACAAGTAGTTTATGTATTTCAATTTAAGATATGGCACAATGTAAAAGACAGTGGACTTTGGAGTCAGAGTTCCAATCTTTCCTCTGTCAATTTTGCAAGACTCTTTGGACTTTAGTTTCCTCATGTGTAAAATATCTTTATGTCCTGGAGGATTCCTAGGGCAATCTGATGAAGTTTATGAACTCTACAGAATGTTTATAAATAATGGAAAGAAATGCAAGGTTTCCTCTAAATGAAATTGATTAAAATAAAAATGTATTTTTTTCTCATCCAAATTCATGGCCCCTCTGAAATCTCTCTATAGATACTTTCCATTGACCCTAGGTTAAGAACTTGTCATTGTTTTAAAAGTGAATGCTGCAACTTGTTTTTGCATATAACTGGGGAAAAAATAAAATAAAATCAACAACCTCTCTGAGTGATCTTTAAGGTCCCTTCCAGCTCTGAATCTATGATCCTCTGACATCCCAAGACTACTCATTCCAGGACTGTTAATTCTATTTGTTTAGAAGTTTTTTTTCATATTACTAAGCCTCAGTTTGGTTCCTAGTTCTGCTCCCCTGGTGTCAAGTAGAACAAGTCTATTCTTCCACAAGTCAGTCCTTCAAGAAGATTCATGGCTTGTCAATCATTCATAGTCTCTGTCTCTCTGACTTTCTGTCTCCCTCCCTCCCCCATCTTGTCTCTCTGTCTCTCTGTCTCTCTGTCTCTCTGTCTCTCTGTCTCTCTCTCTCTCTCTGTCTCTCTCTCTCTCTCTCTCTGACTCTCTTTCTCTCCCCCTCCCTCTCCCTGTCTCTGTCTCTCTGTCTGTCTGTCTGTCTCTCTCTCTCTCTGTCTCTCTGTGTCTGTCTGTCTGTCTGTCTCTCTCTCTCTCACACACACACACACACACAAACACACACACACACACATACACACACACACACACACACACACATTCTTCACAATTTGAGTGTATATGGGAGCTTCCCCATGATAATGCCACAAGGGAAAAACATAGTATTACATCTCTGCTAATGGTTAGGGACAAGACGACTTTTTCCTTTGCTGGGTGCTGGTTCTTTTGAACTTACCATAAGGGGTGAAACAAAGGAAAATAAACAACAAAGACCAGATCCTGATGTCAAAACTGTTGACCACAACAAATATTCAGGGTCCAACAGCAGCATCTCTGTGACAGAACTTTGTGTGTGGCCAGAATCATCTGTCTGTGTTTTGGTCTATCTGGGGGCTCCTTATATTTGGAAAGCTGTCTTTAAGAAGGAGGCGGAATAGATTGGAATGGCAAACCTCAAGACTTGGTTCTTCCTGCTTAGATAGCAAAACCAGATTGTTTCAGACAGACTGATCACTAACCAGACTACCTCGCCCAATGGGAACTTTTTTAAAACCAGTAGTTGTAAAGAGTTATGATTAGGAAAAAGGGCTGGCTGTCTGAGGTTGAAAAGTTGTCTTATTAGCATTACTATAGAACTGGACAGAAGTCTGGCTTCTAAAACTCAAATGTTGAAGTGATTACTCCATCCTTCTGCTGCTTCTTTCTCCTGCAGAATGAGTTTCTTTGCTATGTGGAGTCAGTTTTGAGAACTGGGATTTAGAAGTCCTTTGTCTTGAAGCTGTCATATTGATAATATCAGAGTAGGTTTTAAATGACATGAATACTTTTTTCAGGTGGTATGGTAAAATGGTAAAATTTTTCATTGACCCAGAAGGGATATTAGTGGTTATCTTCTGTGATTCCCTTATTCTGCAGTATAGGAAACTGAGCCTAGAGAGGTTAAATGACTTGTCTAGGGTCACACAGATTGTAAGAGTCAGAGCCCAGGTCCTTAGATTCCAAATTTAATCTTCTTTCTATTGTCCCATTCTCCTTTTGAAACTGCAGTAGTAACCAATATCTTTTTTTAATTGATATTTTATTTTATTTACCAATTACATGTTATGAAAATTTTTCAACATTCATTCACATGCATTTGCATATTTTTAAGTTATAAAATTTCCTTCTACCCTCTCCCCTCAGTGGCACAGTCTGGTCAATATTGAACATACACATTTCTGTTTAACATGTTTACAGATTATTCATTTTCAGTATGAGGAATTAGGAATTAAGGGAAAAGAAAGAAAACCATGAGATAGGAAAGTAATACATAAGAGAAAATTTTAAAAAGTGAATGTAGTGTTCATTCAGATTCTGTAGGGGTTTTTTGGTTTTGTTTTGTTTTTCTTCCTCTGGATGGGGATAGCTTTGTCCATAGCTGGTCTCCTAGTTCTCTGAACTGCTGAGAGGAGTTTCTTCTATCATGGTTGATCAACTCACAATATTGTTGTTCATATGTAGGATATTCTCTTGGTTCTACTCCCTTCACTCAGTATCATTTCCTGTAATTCATTCCACACTTCTCTAGAGTCTAACCATTCAAGATTTGTTTTAGAACAATATGACTCCATGACATCAATATAACATAACTTGTTTAGCCATTTCCCAGTTTCTGGGCATCCCCTTAATTTCCAATTCTTTACCACTACAAAAAGAGCTGCTCTGAATATTTTGGAACATGTGGGACTTTTCCCATTTTTTATGATTTCTTCTGGATATAGGCCTAGAATTGGAATTGCTGAGTCAAAGGGTATAATCAGTTTTATTCCTCTTTGGGCATAGTTACATCTTATTCTCCAGAATGGTTGGATCAATAGCCAATGTCTTTTACTTAGTTCTGTTGAGTTGCTTCAGGTATGTCTGACTTTTTGTGACTCCATTTGTGGTTTTCTTGCCAAGATATTAGAGATGTTTGACATTTTTTTTCCCTCTAGCCTATTTTACAGCTGAGGAACAGAGGCAATCAGGATTCATTGAATTGTCAAAGTCACACAGCTAGTAAGTATCCGAGATCAGATTTGAATTCATGAAGATGAATCTTCCTAATTTCAAGTCCTGTGCTCTGTCTACTATGCTGCCTAGTTGCCCTGGTTTGTATTAGCACTTTTCTTTTTTATAAAGATACAATTCCATAGTATAACATTTCCCTAATGAATGAAGTCATAGAGTGATTTGGGTAAATGAATTGATGGAATTCATAAATGTTCATTTGTGGACCATGAGATTGGAAAGGTTGGGAAATTTTGGAGTAAACTAAAGAAGATTTTTAAGAAAAACTCTTACATGTAATATGAATTTTTGATATACATGTACTTCATATTTGGAGGGTAGAATATTACTAGAATTATAATTTTCCTAAAGAAATTCTACCCACATCATATAAAACATGGTTGGGAAATATTGTTATAGTCAATTTGCATCTACTTCAGTAGTCAAGAGACCAATGATACATAAATTTCAGTGGACATTTAGATCTGGAAACTTGCTTTACTCTATGATTCCTGGAAATAAAGTTGGAAGTAAACCTCATAAGTAATTTTTTCCTGTCCAGCATGTATATGTAGTTAGGTATAATAATGGGGATAATAATCTCAATTTCTAACTCTATCAATTTAGTCACACAAAAAAATACAGTTGAACATCTCACCTTTGGTAGCTCAGCTAGTGCTAGAGGGAGCATAGATTTGAGTCTTCAAAAAGAATCTCAGAGGTCATGTATTCCAGCTCTCTGACTTAATGGTTTTGAACTTTTAAATGTATTATTACCCAAGGCAACCAAAATTTTGAAGAATATGTGTATCCTTAAAATAATGGTGATAATGGACATGTTTACAATAGCAGCTAGCATTTATATTATGCTTTAAGGCTCACTAAGGATAGAGTCAGAACCTTTGTTAGGGAACTTCCAGGCAAGATTATTCCATAACAATAAAGGTTAGCATTTATAAAGTACTTTAAGGCTTATTTGATAATTAATAGATATAATTCACTTTATTTGCATGACAATTCTGAAAGTTAAGTTCTATTAATATCCCCTCTGTAGAAGAGGAAAACTAAGGTTGAGTGACTTGCCCAGGGCCACTCATCTAGTAAATGTCTGAGGAGGGATTTGTACTGAGGTTTTCTTCACTCTAAGTTCAGTCCTCTGTGCACTATGGTTTTACCTAATACAGTAAATAAACACAGACTTGTCCTTTCCAGTCTGCAGAGAAAGAACTGTGAAACATTAAGTGTGGGGAAGGCAGAGATGAGAATAGAAAATTCCAACCCCCCAAATCTACCATTAAAGCTTTTTAATCATGTATAGCCCTCAAGTGATAACTGTGATCCTATTTCTTATTTATAAAACTCCAGGTTCACTAAACACATGCAGAACATATCTCTGGGCTATTGCCTGAAGAGGAAAAAAAGAAAAAGAAAACCAGGGCAAGAACAGAAGGGGTAGAAAGAAACAAGGGCAAATGCTGCAAATGGGTGGTCAGTAAAGTGAATCCAGAATACCCAGAGCATGATTATTTATCTATGATAGAATTTCTACAGACTGTAAAGTCATACATTCTAAGTCACTTTTTTTCATGACTTGTCCTCTTTTTTTTTAAATCATTATTTTTAAAATGTTAGAGTTAATTTTTAATTCTAAAGACATACCTTTAGATTATCCTTATTTTTGAAGCTCTCCAATGACTTGGCTTCAGAAAAATTTGCCTGGGCTCCTACCAAGAGGGAATCTGATCTTGCAAAAGCATGACCAGAAAGCATTCCCATGTAGAAATAGCTTTCAGTTATACTGAAGGTTAAAGAGACTTGCTATTATAAACCATACAGGAATAAATAAATAAGGAAAAATTTTTGCTTAAATGATAAATTTCACTTAAGTAATAGATTCAAGAGCTACCATTATATAAAATGGGAGTAAATGAGAATCCTTTCAAGTAGAATTGGGGGTGAAGCAAGGATGTCCATTGTCACCGCTTTTATTTGATGTAGTATTAGAAATGCTATATAGTAGAAAAATGAAAAGTAGAAAAAGAAACTAAGGGAACCAATCATAGCTAAAGAAGAACTTTGCAGGTGATATGATGGATGACGTAAAGAGAACCTAGAGAGTTCACTGAAATTAAGAGGAAATAATAAGAAACTTCAACAAACTTGCAGGATATAAAATTAATCCCTGCAAATAACCTGCATTTTAACATAGTATATAAAAAATCCAACCTTAAAGGAAGAGAGAAATTTCATTTAAAATAGAAAAATTTAAAAAATACTTAGTTCAACTATCAAGATTTATATACATATATTTGGGTATGTATATTTGTGTGAATTCTCTATAAATACAACCACATACAGTCTAGAGAAATATAGATCTAAATAATTTAAAAATATTAATTGCTCATGGGTAGGATGAATTAATATAATAAAACAATATGGTAATTTACTAATTCAATGCCAAGACAAATTTTCAAAAGATTCCTTAACAGAACTATATAAAAAAAACACAAAATTCATATGGAAGGAAAAAAGTTCAAAAATCTTCAAAGAATAATGAAAAGAAATACATACAAAGGGAATATAGCAGTGTCAGATCTCAAACTATACTATAAAACCTTAATTATTAAAAACAATCTGGTACTGGTTAAAAATAGACAGCTTGATTAAGTACATAGAACAGATTAAGTACTTAATACACAAAAGCAAATGTATAACAAATAACTCTGCTACAGGGATATGGACTTACTATTTGTCAAAAACTGCTGTTAAAATTGGACAGCATATGGAAAAAAATTAGATTTAGACCAGCACCTCACATCTTACACCCAAATGAGCTCCAAAAGAGTATGTGGTGCCCATACAAAAAAGTCATATCTTTAAAAATTAGAGAAATGAAGAAAAATATTACCTATCACATCTATCAATAGGAGAAAAGTTTATAAGCAAAAAAGAGAGAGGATTTAAAAGATAAAATATATAATAATAAATTATACATTTTAAAAAGATTTTTCTCAAACCAATAAATTCAGATTTAGAAGGTGAAGAATTGGGGAAAATATCTTTGAAGGTATTCCTGTGATAAAGGTCTCCTTTGTAATAATATGCATTGTTTCCTTATCTCTTTCAATTAGGTCTATTTTTGCTTTTGCTTTGTTTGAGATCATGATTGTTACTCCTGTCATTTTTGCTTCAGCTGAAGCTTGATAGATTCTGCTCCAGCTCCTTATTTTAACTCTGTGTGTTTTTCTATTTCAAGTCTGTCTATTGTAAACAACATATTTTTGGATTCTGATTTCTTATTCGTTCCACTGTTCTCTTTGGTTTTATGGATGAGTTCATTTCATTTGCAGTCACAGTTATGATTGCTAATTGTGTATTGCCCTTCATCCTCTTCTCTTCTAATTATCATTCTCTTCTTTTTACCCTGTCCCTTCTCAAAAATCTATTTTACTTCTGATCACTCCTCCCTTAATCTACCGATTGCTTTTCTTTTAGACCGTTTTCTTTCTACTTCCCTATTGGGTAAGAATTTCTATAACAAATTTTGTGGGTATACATATTTGTCCCTCCTTAAATCAATTCAGACAAGAATAAGATTTAAGTGGAGCCATCCCTCCCATTTTCCCATCCATTATAAAAACTTTTCCTTGAACATCTTTTGTATGTGAGGTAACTTTCCCCATTCTTCCTTTACCATCTTCCTTCTTTTAGTTCTTCCCTTATACCCTCCCATTCTTCTTTTGAGGTCATTATTACACAATACATACTAATACTCATTCCCTCTAAGTACTCCTCCTAAATGCCTTAATGATGCTAAAGCTCTTATCCTCTTCCCATATGGAAATGTAAACAAATTTACCTTGTTAAGTCATTTGTGAATTCACACTCATGCTTACCTTTTTGTCTTTCTTGTGAATTTCAATATCAAATTTTTTATTCAACCCTGATATGTTCATCAAGAATGCTTAGTAAAATGTCTATTTTTTCCTCTGTAGAATTATATTTGTAATATTAGCAAATTTGCCTTCCAGAATGTTATATTCTAAGCCTTCTGTTTCTTTATAGTGGTAGCTGTTAAATCTTGTGTGATTCTCACAGCTGCTCCATGTCTAGGCTTCTCTTTTGACCATGAGTTCAAGTAGTCTAATAATTCTTAAATTATCTCTCCTTTTTTGTTGTTTTTGCAAGGCAAAAACTTGCCCAAGGTCACAAAGCTAGGTAATCATTACGCGTCTGAATCTGGATTTGAACCCAGGTCCTCCTGACTTCAAGGTCGGTGCTCTCTCCACTGTGCCACCTAGTTGTCCCTTTTTCTATTCTTTTGACAACTTTATTTTTTGATTTTTCATGGAACAATTACCTTTCATTTGACAATTCTGCTTTTTAAAGAATTATTTTCTTCAGTGAGATTTTGTGCTCTTTTTACCATTTGACCAATTATGATCTAGTTTTTTGCCTTTTTTAAAAAACAAACTGCTAGGGGTGGCTAGGTGGCATAGTGGATAAAGCACCGGCCTTGGAGTCAGGAGGACCTGGGTTCAAATCCGATCTCAGACATGTAATGATTACCTAGCTGTGTGGCCTTGGGCAAGCCACTTAACCCCATTTGCCTTGCAAAAAAACCTAAAAAAAAAAAATAAAAAAACAAGCTGCTAATTGTTTTGTCATCATTATCATGCATAGATCTCATTTCTTTTCTCAATTTTTCCTCTATCTTATTTGATTTTTAAAATTATACTTTGCTCCTTTAAAAAAATCTTTTGTTAGTTTTTTTTAGGAATTCTTGATCAGCTTGTGTCTAATCTGCATTTTTCTGTGAGGTTTTCCATGTTGATACTTATAGATTGTCTTTGGATTTTGTCACCATATTAATTTTTATGATCAGATATTTTTTGTTGTTGCTCATTTTATCATTTTATTTCTGAACTTTAGACTTTATACTAGAGTTGATCTCTACTCACTTCTGAGGATGGATGGGTAAGTAGGTATTCTGGTCTGAGTTTCTATCCATGTTCTTCTGCTACTTTCACAGCTCAGTGGGGGTTCATAAATATGTGGTACTTTTAAAGTGTTATGATCTGGAGAGAGGTCTGATCTTTGCTCTCTTGGTTTGTGCTCTGGTACTTATCCAGATGGATCACCTTCTCTCTCATAACCATTAAGCTTTTCTTTGCTCTGAAACTATTATCTAACACTATATAATGGGTAAAAGACCTACCGGCTGACATGTATACCTGTTCCCAATCTTATAGAGTTTCCCTGGGATCTCTTTCTGACCAAATATTCAATCATTTTACCATCCCTGGGTGCTAGTCTAATTTTGATGCTGTCACCACAGTAGCCCACAGGCAGTAGCACTTCTGATCAACCCCTTTCCTTGAATCAGAATACCCCTCTTTATGGTTTCCTAAGCTTTCCAGGGCTGGAAAAATGACATAAGGTGATTTTTTTTCTTGTCACTTTTTAAAATGTGTTGTGTAAGGGATATATTGGGAGAGATTAGGAAAAAATGCTGACTTCACTCTGCCAACTTTCTACTACTCCACTAACAAAAGAAATGACAAAAAAAAATTACTCCATTCTGAACATTAGTTAGGGATCATTAGTTTTTTTTTTTTTATGTTTGAATCAGAGACCATATATACTACCAATATCTGAGTTTAGATAGCACCCTTGGAAGCACAAAAGAAGACAGGGGTACAGAGTAATACAATTATACAATACAGGTGATGCCATCTTACTTTTGGATAGTTCTGATTGTTAGGAAGTTTTTTTTCCTTATAAGCTCTTTCTGTTTCTTTAAAGTAACTTTAAGTTACTTGTTCTTGTTCTGCCCTTTGAGGCCAAGTAAATCAAACTTAATCCTTTTACATGACACTCTTTCAAATATTAAAATAAAATTATAATTGCTTCTAAATCTTAAGTCCAGCCTAAGCACTTCCAAATTCCTCAATGAATCTTAAAAGGCTTTGGTCTAAAGGAACTTCACCATTCTTGTTGTTCCCCTCTAGAGAACTCACAGCTTATCATTATTCTTTCTGAAATGTGGCATTTGTAACTAAACAAAATACTTCAGATGTAGTCTTTCTTTTTGGGGGGAGTGGAGCAATTGGGGTGAGGTGGCTTACTCAAGATCACACAGCTAGTGTTTGAGACTGAATTTGAACTCAGGTCTTCTTGATTTTAGAGTCACTGCTCTATTCACTATACCACCTAGCTGCTCCCTTCTTTCCCTTCTTCCTCCCTTCTTTCTTTCTTTCTTTCCTTCCTTCCTTCTTTCCTTCCTTCTTTCTTTCCTTCCTTCCTTCCTTCCTTCCTTCCTTCCTTCCTTCCTTCCTTCCTTCCTTCCTTTCTTCTTAAAGAGACCTACTCTGATCAGGTTGGAGTATGACAGACCTATCATCTCCCTCTACCCATTTCACTTCTCATAAAGTCTAAGATCATAGTCATTTTTTCTTTTCTTTTTTTCTTTTAGCTATCATACTGAGGACTTCTACAGAGCTTGTAAATCAGAATTTTTCCCTGCCTAGGAAATGTTGTCTCTTTAGTCTTGTGCATATGAATTTGATTTATTGCAACTAAGTGTAGAGTATCACATTCATCTCTATTAAATTTCATCTGATTAGATCTGAGCTTATTGAGATATTTTTGGATCCTGCCTCTGTCATCCAACATGTTTTGTCAGCCCACCCTATGTTATCTGTAATTTAGCAGGCATGCCATCTATTTCTTCATCCAAGTCAGGAATAGAAATTGTGAACAGCAAGGGGTCAAATACAGATCTAATGGACATCCATTAGAAATGCCAAGTTGGCATTGAGCCATTAAGGACTGATTTTTGCATCCAAACCATTCAAATAATTCAAAATCCAACTAATTGTACTAATTATCTAACCCATCTTGTCCATAAGAATAACATGAAAAATTTTATCAAATACTTTTTTGAACAAGTGAACTCCAGCTGTAGCATACTCTTCATTGGCCTGTCTAATTTGTGTGTGGGACCAGGGATGGAGCTAAGCCAAATCTGATTTTATTGGCATTGAGAATTCCTACTTAGGAAACTCTACTAATGTAGATCAGTGATGATTCTAAAATTTATAATGTAAAAAAACTGACTGGGTCACAGATTTGCTTCAGTTTACATTACCAGTAGAGTCAGGTCTTTCTGACTTTGAGGTCAGCTTACTATCCATCACTCCTTAATGCCTCTACAATTTAGCTAGCTGCCTTTTTCTGAAAAAGAAGCAATCTTTTCGGGATGTCAAATGGGGTTTTAGCAAGCACAACTTCCATTCTAGATGATCATAAACCCCTCCAGAGGTTCCTGAATCTCTATAGGTTTCAGCTTCCTCACCTCTAAAATGAGGATAATAAATTTTGTGCTACCTATCTTATATATAAGATCAGTGTGAGGATTAAATTATATAATACTTGTGAAGGTACTTTGTAACTAAAGAGAGTTCATATGTAGCTGTATATAGTTCTTTTAAGGTAATTTTAAAAAATTAACAAACATATATTATTTTCTTTCCCTCTCACAGACTCAATTGGGAAATAAAAAACCCCAAAGTTCAGAAAAAATATTTTTTTTAAAAAAAAGACACTTCAATTACAATCCTCTAAAAATAAAGAGGATTGAATAAAATAAGTTTATTTTACTGACAATTTCATCTTTTAGAAGGTTGGGGAAATAATAAGGAAATATGATTCTTTGGATTTCATTCTGATTGTGGAAGATTTGGTTTATGAAATGAAAGTGATAGGAACCCTGGGAGAAAGCAGAACAGCTGGAAGAGATCTCAAAGGCATTCAATTTCAACTCCTTAATTTGGCAGATGAGAAACCTGAATACTAGGAAGGTTAAGTGATTAATTTTTAGTACTTGTGTCATCATGGTCAAAAAAAAAAGAGATTCAAAGTTAGTTCTTGAGACTGTCAATGCTCTTTCCACTAATAGTAATTAAATATATATACACCCCTTGATTTTAAGAAAGCACATTTCCAAAAACTGGAAAAAAATTTGATCTCAAATTTTGAGACATAAAAAATGGAAACCATAAAAAAATACAATTATAGATATTCCAGTTGAAGAAGAAAAGGGAGATGCTTCTAAAGAGTCTAACATGATTGTACAAAGACAGTTTTTGATACTCTGATCTTAAAAATACATGAATAAAACATGAAAGAAAAAGCATATAACTAGCAATAAAGAATGATATGAGTCTGTTCAAGAAAGCAAAAGTCCCAAATAAACTGAGATAGATGAAAATTCTAAATGTAACAAAGACTGCATTAAATTTATCTTTAACCTATATCCCCCACCCCACTGAATAGAGAGAACACTCTCTGAAGGTCATCTACTGTACAGATCCTACAATACAGGTAAGTCTGTTAGAACTCTCAGTAAATTCTATTTTTTCCTACTTCCTTAAATTCACATCTCTATACTGACCCCCAACATTTTTACCCTCCTGCCTCCCATGGACAGCTCAATTCTGTTTCTTGGTTTGGTGCTGACTTGGCTAGCTACAATCTTTGTTATCATCTTCAGTTATGCTACTGTCAGTACTCCTCTTAGAACACTCCCCATTCCCTCTTCTCCAGAAAAATGGATGGTGCTTCCCTAGGTGTTTCTCATGAAACTCCCTAACCTTGGAGGGGACTAATTCCCCCATCCATTCCTTTCCAGTTGATCGAGTAGTACCACTGATTCCACTTTTTAGCAATAATCCAAAATCACGTATAACTCATATTTACTCCCAATCCAAAGTCAGAAGGCACTGGATCTGGTGAATACTGAACATAATTACAAAAAATAAAATAGACTAAGATTCTAAGAGATAAGAAGCATCTAAGTATACATATGGAAGTTATTTCTCAATCAGTTGCCTATGTGCAGTCACACTATGGGTTATGTAGGACAAAAGTCAGCTTCACCAAATTAGATGAAAAAATGCTATGTTCAGTTTTAATGGCTTCAATCCAACCTAAAAATATCATTGATGTTAAAAAATGGAAAATGAAAGCAAGTTAGTTCTGATTAGCAATATTTCTTAAAGATTTTTAAGTAATCTAAAATGTTTACTAAACGAAAAGGCTAAAGGCATCAGAAACCAGTTCATTCAGGAAGCAGATGATTTCATGATTTGAGAACCAAAAACAACATTGATTTAGACTATCAATTTATTTTAAAAACATTGCAGAGCAGGCAGCTAGGTGCAGTGAATATAGAACCGGCCCTGGAGTCAGGAGTCAGGAGGACCTGAGTTCAAATTGGAACTCAGATACTTAAAAATTACCTAGCTGTGTGATCTTGGGCAAGTCACTTAACCCCATTGCCTTGCAAAAACATAAAAACATTGCAGAGGAGGCTGGTCAATAATCATCAAGTATTATCATGACATAAAGTGGTAGAGGAAAAGATCAGGTTGGAAAAAGTGTGGCATGTAATCCAATTAGCTCAGATTATTCTAAAAAATACATCTATATGAGACTGAAAGGAGAACATCAAAAGTGTAAATTAAGTTAAACAGATTTGACAGTATTTCTAAAGGTTTATGTTCTTATAATTAATGAGTCTTTATTGCCTATTGGGTTAAATAAAAATGTGGAAATGGCTTTTAAGAAAATAAATTCAGGAAGAACTGTAGGGTTTGATAAGTACCCATGAACAAAAATTAGTGTTAAAGTTAAGAAAACTTTGAAAGTATTCAGATACTGATTTCCAGAAAAGACAACAAAAGTGAAAACAAAACAAAACTTGATCATATTACTACTTTAAGGAAAAAAAGGTATTCAAGAAGACGCCAGCAAATACTGACTTACATGCCTACTTTCTAATATAGGGAAAAAAAATCTTTCCCATTATAAAGGATGTATATATTTAAGACTGGGCCTTCTTAATTTGTCGAGATTTTTGAAGTTCAAAGACTCCTCAGAGGCCTGATACTACTAATGTTTGGCATAGGAGCTTTGACCTCCTCTACTTGTGATGTCCACACCCAGGGACTCACTATATCAATGTCAAATTTAGTGCAACCAATAAACATAGCCCACAAGAACTCAGAAATTCTGAAAGAGTTCTGAGAGATCTAACAGCCTAAACATCTCCATGGATTTTAGGTATGAATTTAAGCATGGATTTTAGGTATGCACCAACATGCCTGATTTCAAAGATGTTTTTAGTGAATAAGGAAAAAAGCAATTACAGATAATGTCCTATAAAAAAATCTTTTTTTGAAAAATCTTTTATCCTTCATTCTCTAAGAAGATCATGACATCAAGGAGGTGATGCCATAACAAACATGTGAAATGGATTTGAGTGAGGGGAAGCTATGCTAAGTCAACAGTCTCACTTTCTCCTCCAGAGCCATCTGGGTTCAGTGGCCAGATATGAATCAGGATGACTGGAGATAACCCTGGATGTGAGGCAAGCAGGGTGAAGTGACTTGTTAGCTAGTAAATTTCTGAGGCCTGATTCGAATTCCTGATCCTCTGACTCCAAGACCAGGGCTTTATCCACTGTGCTACCTAGCTGCCTAATTTCCCATTACAGAGATATCTGAACAATTGGGTAAAAGGAATAGATAATAGAGGATTCTATCTTAATTTTTGCTTGGTGAAAAATTTAATTTCATAAAAAAATAATTCATTTTCAAGGGATCTCAACAAATGTTCTCTTGCTTAGGTTAAGATCATAAAAGATTCTTTGTTAAATACGATCAACTGAGTTATAAAACAGGGAAGCATGTTCTCCAAAAGATTACCCTATAGTTATGCCATGTTCAAGGTTCAAAATGAAAAAAAGGTTTCCCTGTAGGAGGTAAGCCCATCCAGATGCATCTGTTTACAGATTACATTGTGCTTGAAGTTTCAGAATACTACAGGGCCTCTTATCCTCATTTGTAAAAAAACAAGTGGTTGAAGAAATGCAAATTTATCAAAATATAGTGTGTTAAATTACACCATTGGCATACATATCTTAGACACATGTCGCAAATGAACAATGTGCTGGACTCCGAATTGCAGAAGTCAAATGGTTGAATTGTGTTTGGGAAATTGTGCACTAATTTTAGTGATTGCAAGATGCTCTCTGCCCAGAAAACCCATTTTTAAACACTAATAGTCTCCTAATAATGCTATATGACTGCAAATCATAGCATACCATGACCTCCAATTATTCAAAACTGTTTGTGACTCAAATGGAAAGATGGACCCTAGTGCAAGACAATATTAAAGGGTGAAAGTCTTTAACATTAGAGGAACATCAGGCAAAAGCCTGAATGCTGCCCTGAGACCTTTGAGACTTCATGAGGCCTTCAGAAAGACCTTCACCGTATTTAATTGATCCCCTTTGGAGGATTTATACAAAGATATAAATAATGCTTACAGAGAAGAATTTGGTTTTGTTTTTTTGGCAAGAAATAGTGTTAAATGACTTGCCCAAGGTTGCACAGCTAGGCAATTATTATCTGAGGCTGGATTTGAACTCAGGTCCTCCTGATGCGAGGGCCAGGGCTCTATCCATTGCACCACCAAGCTGCCCCAAGAATAAAGTTTGGATGGGTTTTGATCTGCAGTGGTGAAGGCAGTATCCACAATGAGCAGATCACAGATCTATTGATGTATTCAAGTAATCAGTAGAATAGAGAGCACTTTGGGACATGGAATCAAATGACACAATCTGGATAAATGACCTATCATAATTAAAATGGTAGTATTCTCTTGTTTTCTGATTCCATAATGGCTGTAGAATTCTTAACACTTTTCATTGGGGTCTCTTTTATACTTGTACCAATTAGGAAAGAGGACTTGATTCAGAATCAGAAACCCATCTGTAGCATCTTAAAGCATTTGATTGGGAAAGTAAATAAAGTGCTGGGCTGAATTCAAATAGCACTTCAGTAATATACTGATTTTTTCACCCTAGGCTGGTCACTTAATCTCTCTGGACTCAGGTTCCTCATCGTTAAAGTCAGGGAATTGGACCTGATGAGTTCTAAACTTCCTTACAGGCTCTAAATTAGTGGTTCCATGATTCTACATGTTTAAACATAAAACCAGCCATCACACAATCAAAAATAATGCTAGTTGTACCATCAGATTCAATACTTGGTTGTCAATTTACCCTAGATTAGGGGTTCTTAATTAGAAGTTTAGGGACCTCTTTGGCAGTATGATAAAGGCTTCGGAGACTTTTCAAAGTCAACCTTTTAAACTTTTAAAAATGTTTTTAAATGCCTCAAATACATATGATTATATAGATGAAACCAATTATATTAGGATAAAAATGGGGAGATTTTCTCACTCAAAATACAGATCCTCTAAAATTTATCCATGAGAGGAGTCCATGGACCTAAGACCATTTACCTTAGATTTTTGACCTAACTGACCTTATGATTCCTTTAGTGCAAAGTCACTTGGATAATGATTAATAATAATAATAATAATAAATTCAATAGAGGTATCTTGGTTTGAAGCTGTTTGGTAGTATACTTGGGACAGCCTTTTTAGTGCAGGAATATTTCATCTGGAGGGGAAAAAATTATGAAAACAAAGCCTAACTGGGATGTCAACATGACAAGATTCAGGGCTCTTTAAAGTAAACTAAATTCCTGTTTATTAAGAGTATGACCAGATATTTTATTCCCTCTTAGGGAAGCCACCATGTTTTCAGAGCAGCCCTGATGATTACCATTGAGTAAACCACAGTGTAATTGCTTTTTGCCAAAATTAGAGTGGAATCACCTGAGGCTCTGACCAACTTCTCCTCTCTTTCTTATAAATTTTGAGCTAGATTGACACAATAATGACCTTTAGGTTGTGTGACTACTCAAAGAACAGATAATCTGAGATTAGAAAGCATAAGCAAAGGCATTACCATAACAACTCTCATGAATGCTATGGCAGATTACCTTTTCCTTTTCATCCAGTTCTGTGATAACTACCATTCTTACCAAATGTGTAAGGGGTTCCTTCATCTTCTAATAATCTTGGTTGAATCATTTACCATCCCTAAGAAATGTTGGAGGTCTTTAATTCGTTGTCAGAATTCAATTTTATGTGGCCTATACATATGTTGTACGCATTTGTAATCCTTCCTGCACCATCAAGAATCCCAGGAAGATTACAAGGATGTAAAAACAGACATAGTCCTTCTGCATTGTGGTTTGAGATTGAAATCTGTTGAATATATTTATAAATACATGTTAAAAAAAATTGGAAGGAGCACTGCAGAATAGCATGGATTCTTTTATTAACAATTTATTTAAAAATTATCAAGAATGGAGTACCTAATAGAAAGAAAAAAATTGATGCATTGCTATTGTTAAATCAGAGAAAACCAAAATAAACAGCTTTGAAGATTCCAAGAGAAGATAAAGAAGCTACATTTAAAATTTACTCAAATATAAACCCTACATGGAAGCAATAATGAATTAAAGAGAGAATAATCTTTAGGAATAGCCCCCCAAATCAAATTCCCCATGCAAGCACAGCAGGGGATTCTGGGTCATAGGTCACATACAAAGGTGTGCTAGTAAACATTTAACAATCTGCTTGCTGGGGGAGGGAGGCAAAACCAATGTACATACAATGCACTTTTGAAGTTAATTTGTATTATTAACATTTCCTCTAACAGTTTAAGCTAATTTAAGTTTATAAAATCATAAAAACATATTCTGATTTATATTGTTTGAGGAGATATAAAAAGGAATATACTAAAAAAATTTAACAATTGACTCTCATGAACCAGTTTGAGCTAAAGCTGGTTCCATTTATAGGATCTTCAAAATGTCTGGGGAAAGTTTGATCTTCTTATTCCAGGTTCTAATTTCAAGGAAGTTGTAGCTAGATAACAAGTTCAGATTAGCATAAAACCTACCTTTTTTCTTAATTCCTCTATTTATGTTAAGTTCTATATTGATACTATGCTTTTATTGGCTCCCAAGTATTACTTGTGGTTTGCTGGGATTAGGTCTGTGCTGGTCCTACACACTAGCCTGTGCTCCTCTCTCATCATGGTAAAATAAACTTTCCTGCTGACCTTCCAAGTTCACTTGGGCTGGAAAATTGTTTTACTCTGTCTTTTTTATGGGTTCTGACAATCTAGAATTTGTTTGGGAGTCATTATTTAAAGGTATTTGGAGGAGAGCTCAGGTGAATCCCTGCCTTTACTAGTTCATCTTCCAGTTTTACTGATGAAGTTAAATGGCTCCCCATTTTTACTCCTTTTTAGTCATGTCTAATTCTTCATGATCCCATTTGGGGGTTTCATGGCAAAAGATACTAAAGTAGCCATTTCTTTCTCTAGCTCACATTACAGATGAGGAAACTGAGGCAAATGGGGGTTAAATGCCTTTCCCAGGGTCACACAGTAACTATCTGAGTCTGGATTTGAACTCAGATCTTCCAGACTCTAAACCCAGTGCTCTGTCTACTGCGTCACCTATCTCAGTTCTTTATTACTTCTAGAATTAAATATTTCTGATTGCTATTTAAAGTCCTTTAAAAATTCGCTCTAACCCATCTTTGAGACACATTATAAACTTTTCTCCTTATTTTCTACAATTCAGTCAAACCTGTTGCCCTCGGTCAAACCTGTTGCCCTCAGCCATCTTTATGACTTTGAATGGGTTGTCTTCTACAACTAGAATACATTCTCTTCTCATCTTCATGTTTCTAATCCTAAATTTTCTTCAAAGATCATTGGATCTGACTTGTTTGTATACATGTTTAATCTGACAATGCAATATGCCTTAGGGCAGGGATTGCTTTATGTTTGACTTGTCTAGCTCAAAGCCTGCTATATTGGAGGCTCTTAATAAATTCTTGTTGATTTATTGATATATGGTACCTGAAATACCTCCAAAAAATGAGATCAACAGAACAGGGGATAATTTAAAAATGGTGACTTCTTTAAGATCTCAGTTGCCAAGGTGAGTATACTATTGAACCTCATTTTTTTGGGAACCACAAAAGAGAGGCTCATGATAGAAGGTACTTAACATTAAGAAGAGCTTCTTTTTTCTTTTCTTTTTGTATTAAATTTTTATTCATTTTGAATGTAAATACAAAAAGTCAAACATTTCCATGTGTGCAGGATAACATAAAAAAGAGGATTCAATATAAAACCATAAATTTTTATTTCTACTATTCAATTATTTTAAAGTATGTAATAAATACTGCACATCATTTTCAAAGTCATGCTACTTTTCTGTGCTTCCTTCTACACTTATTTTTATTTTCTGCTTCCTTTTTATTTGTTTGTCATCCAAGCTTGTTATGTTTTGTTGTGTTTTGTTTACTTTTTGTATTTCTTTCTTTCTAAACTACTTTCTTCCTCCCTCCTGACCCCATCCTAGAAAAGGCTACCATTAGACACACACACACACACACATATAAAACTATAGCATACATTCTTTTATTTATCAGCTCTTTCTCTGACTGCATATCTTTTTTCTTCATAAGTCCTTTGTAGTTAATTTGGGTATTTTATGATGGTCAAAATGACAATCATTCAAAATTGTTCTGAAAAAATATTGCTATTACTATGCATACTGTTTTCATTTTTATGTATAACTTTTGTAACATATTCTTGTAGTCCCTTAGCTAATATTTTACTTGGGCATTTTGCATTCATATTCTTTAATGAAATTGATCTATAATTTTCTTTCTCTGTTTTTGTCTTCCTAGTTTAGGTATCAATGCTCTTCCTGGTTTAGTTGTCAGTATCCATACAAGGATATGAACTTTCTTTGTCTTTTATTCTAAATCATTTAATATTGGAACTAGTTGATATTCAACTGCCTGGTATTGATATAAATCAATAAAAATCTAGTTCTGATCCTTTTTTGTTAGGAAGTTCATTTATGGCCTATTCAATTTTTTTCTAAAATGGTTTATTTGGTCTATTACCTCTTCTGTTAATCTAGTCGTATTTTTGTAAATATTCTTCCATTTCATTTAAATTATCATATGTATTGGCATATAACTGGGCAAAATAACTCCTTATAATTGCTTTGATTTCATCCTCACTAGTGGGATATTTACTCTTTTCATTTTCAATACTAAGGATTATCTCTCACTTAAAAAAAATCAATCAATGGCTTTCCTATTTTAGTTTTTTCATAAAACCAATATCTAGTTTTATTTACTAACAATGGTTTTTCTTGCCTCAATTTTATTATCACCTTAATTTTTTTTTTTAGGTTTTTGCAAGGCAGTGGGGTTAAGTGGCTTGCCCAAGGCCACACAGCTAGGTAATTACTGTGTCTGAGGCTGGATTTGAACTCAGGTACTCCTGACTCCAGGACCGGTGCTCTATCCACTGTGCCACCTAGCCTCCACCTAGCCTCCCCTATCACCTTTAAATTTTTAAGATTTCCAATTTGGTTATAAGACTAAGTCATTCCTCAATTGATAAATGATCAAAGGATATGAACAGGAAGTTTTCAGATGAAGAAATTAAAGCTATCTATAGTCATCTGAAAAAATTCTCTAAGTCATTATTAATTAGAGAAATGCAAATTAAAGCAACACTACAAATCTGTAGTACCACCTCACACCTATCAGGTTGATTAATATGACAGAAGAGGGAAATAATAAATGTTGGAAGGGATGCCGGGAAACTGGGACTTTAATGCACTGTTAGTGGAGTTGTAAACCGACCTAACCATTCTAGAGAGCAATTTGGAACTATGCCCAAAGGGCAATAAAACTGTGCATGTTCTTTGATCCAGCAATACCATTACCAGGTCTGTATCCCAAATTATCACAAAAAAAGGGGAAAAGACCAACTTGTACCAGATAGTTCATAGCAGCTATTTTTGTGGTGTTGAGGAATTGGACATCGAGGAGATACCATCAATTGGGGAATGGAAAAATTAATTGTGATATTTGAATATAATGGAATATTATTGCTCTGTAAGAATGTTGATCAGGGAGATTTCAGAAAAACCTGGACTTACATGAACTGATGCTGAGTGAAGTGAGCAGAATCAAAAGAACCCTGTTCACTTTAACAGTAACATTGTGTGATGATCTACTATGATAGACTGAGGACTTTCCTGTTTTCAGCAATAGAGTGATCAAAGACTTTTCAAAAAGTTCAGTGATGGAGAATGCCATCCACATCCAGAGAAAGAACTATGGAATCCTAAAGAGGTAAAGTGTCTGTCTTCTCTAGGTTCACATAGCTAATAAGTATCTGAATCTGGATTTGAGCTCAGGTCCTCCTGACTCCAAGTAAAATAACTGCTCCAGGTCACAATGAAGTAATAGTATCTGAACACAGGGGATCTAGGTTGTTGAACCAGTGATCTTTCCACTATGTCACAACTAAAAGAACTTTTTAATGATAACTTTGTAATGTCTGATGTAGTAAGCTTTCCATCCACCAGAAGTATTCAAGAAGAGGCTGAAAGAAGTGATCAAGCACTTGGTCAATAGTCACCAACTATGGATAGGGCGCAGAGAAGGATTAGGATTGATGCTGACTGAGGTCTCTTCCCAAATGTGAGATTTTATTATTCTTTTCCATTAAATGTCTTTTATGAATGAACAATGGATAATGTAGATTAAATTAGAGTTCCACAGTCTGAAATTTTATGAGTGATGAAAACAGCAGACACTTGGTGCTTTTTTTTTTTAAAATAGGGAAGTACCTGATGTCAAGTTTGACCAGCCAAATGAGGGAGCAAACTGTTTCTCAGTTACTTCTGCCTAACCCTCTGTGAGCTATTATTCATGCTTATAGTCACTTCCTACCCTGTACAATAATGCTAATGATGATAAAGCTGGCTGTGTCGGAAAATGGTTACTGTCCCAGCTTCATTTCTTCAAATTAAAACCCAACTGAGTACTCCCTACTCCCTCATAAGAATCAGACGTTTCTTTCCTTTGGGCAAAAGATGGATCTTTGGGGGACAGCAAAAGATTGTATCCTGCTTTGGAGACACTTTGTTTTGGGAATGTCCCTTCAGGGGTCTGGGCCTGAAGTCCCCAGGAGTATTTTTGTCTCTTTCCAGAGAGCTTAAGCAAAAGGATAATGAAGCTCTCTCCCTCTAGTGGTTCAAGGAAAAAACCATTCCTGCTTCTTCAGAGACAGAGGGAGCAAGAGGCACACACTCATACGTCTGTCTCGTGTGTGTGTGTGTGTGTGTGTGTGTGTGTGTGTGTGTCCACATGCATGCGTCCACATAGATGGATTAGGGAATTACATCTCACTGAGGTGCAGAGCCAGCAAAGACAGAGAACTGGATACGTCGCAGGTTCTTCTTCCTGGTGGGAGATTTTGGGGCCCCTTCATCATTTTAGGCAATCCACCATGGCTTTTGTGAGCTTGCCCTGAGGCTGGTCATGTGACCGCCATCTGGAATAGATGATATTCTGTGGGGCACAGTCATTTGTACTGAGCTGTTTTCCCAGTGATGATGGGTGGTTATTTCATCACGAAAGTATTTGAAAGGAAGGAATTGCTTGGCTTTTCTTCTTCCACAAGCCTCAGATTTTGCCTCCCCTCCTCCTCCCCTGCCAGAGATAGTCTCTAAGTTGGTAAGGCTTTCTGAGCAGAAAGAATGGTAGTGGGTCTTCTTGTGGCCATGGCAGCCCACCTGTCCCTACTTGGACTCCACCTGGTCACCCTAAGAGAACTACATGCTCAGTGAGGTGAGCTGTCAGTCCTAGCATGGATGGTGGTCCCTGGTGCTGGATATTTGCAGGAAGTTACAAAGATGAGAAATGTCACAGTTTCTGACCTTGAGAAACTTACTATCAAATGTATCACTGCTAGGAAGAAGGAATATGAACCAAGAGAGTTAGAGAGGATAGAGAATTCAGAGAATCCACTCTCAGGGCACCTTTCACTCCCAACTAGTTTAGTTTGTGCTGGTAAGAAGAGGCTGGGGTGGATTACCAGAATAATGAATTTTAAATAGCTGCCTGGGGGAAACTAGTAACACTTCCTTCACGGCAGACTCCTCCCAGCCCTCCTCCAACCCCAGCATTCCATCCAAGTAACATCATCAGAGTCTGTCCAACTCAGTGGCCAGCTTGGTTTCTGGGGGAAAGAGAAGCAATCTATTCAGAGGGGGTGGGGTATTATTGCCACAGTTGCCACGACTTCATTTTGATTTGCTCCACATAATTTCCACAATAGTTGAACCTTGCTTCTATAAGGGGGGCATTTCTGAGAAATGTAAAGTAGGTTGAATTTTTGTTAAGTATATTATGATTTCTATTAATTTACTTGATCCATAAGATCAAGAATCTTTTTGCTTCAGTTCTATTGAATCTTTCTTTTCCAAGAACTCCTAGCACTTAATGTCTGTTTATAGATCGTTACTTGAGAGGCTTATGGATAGAAAAATTTAAGCTGTAGCAGTGGTACCATTTAAAGAAATTCTTGCTTTGCTTCACCTCAGTTTCTTTATCTATAAAAATGAGTTCTAACCCTGTGATTCTGTGACAGGATGTAGGGGTGTGTGTATTTATTTCCTGACCTATGATTTCATCAGTGTAAAGAATTCCTCTGAACTCCTTGGGATTATGCTATCTTATTTTTATCAGACTCCACCCTTTGAACTGAGAACCAATTCAACTCAAAACTCCTCATGAACAGTGCATAGGAATAATCATACTACCAAAGTCTCTGGAAAGGGCTTGACAATAGACTACCCTATGTTCCAATCATTCCTTTTCCCTGTCTTCCACTTCTGAATGATACCAATGTTTGACCTCTCCTATTAGAATGCAATATCCTTTGAGAACGTGGACAGATTTTTCTATTTTGTTGGTGTTGAGCACTATTCCTTCTTTTCTTCCTTGAGCAGAAATTCTCTCCTTTAATGGAAGATCAACAAGTCATCACCAACTTAAGAATTGCTTCAGGGATCTCAGAGGTTTTTATGAAGACCTGAATGATCCTAAGAATTTAGTCTATAATCAAATAACATGCCAGAACTTCCTAATTACTGGTCTGATTTTCTATCCATTCTATGCTGCTTTCTCATCTGTGTATGGATGTATGTATGAATGTGTATATATATCTATATATAGCTATATAAGAATATATGATCCAGGTAGAGAACTCCATCCACTTTACCACTAAGGTGTAGGTGAAGAATATAAAAAAAAAAAGATAACATAGATAATAGATATCCTGCCTTCTTGGAAATCATAGACTAGCAAAGAGACGACAAACACAATTGTAATATATTACTACACAAATACATTAGAAATTTATGAAGTTCATAGGATCATTGATTTAATTTGGCAAGGATAATCCAGTGCACTTCACACACTTGAACAGATGAAAAAACTGAGGTCCAAAAAGGCTTTGGCTTGCTTGCTATAGGTCACACAGGTAGTAAATGCCAGAGACAGGATATGAAACCCCATTCTCTGATTCCAGATGCAGTGAGTTTTACATTGTCACACCAAATCAAAAGGAAATCATTGGAGGTTCTAAAAATGTTTCTCGTAAGTGAAACATTTGATTTGAATATAGTGTCAAGGATCAAAACATAATTTTACACATTTTGTATCACCTAAATCTAATTTTCCCATTAATCTGTTATGTGCCAGGACCTTTCTCAACCCTCCTTTCCAGCAGTTTTTCTGATACTTTTTCTTTTATCAATTGTTTTATTTCTCTATCAAGAACATTGTGTTTGACCTTCTAGTTACGTTCTCATTATAAAAGCTTCTTATTGTATAGTAGAAAAATCACTGGTTTAAATTTAGATTGATATGGGTCTGGCAATGTTTGAGTGATTCTGGAACGGTCACTTTATTTTTATATATATATATATATATAATCAAAATGTTACTTTTACTATCAAATCAGAATTGTGAGAAAAGGGCTTTGTAAACCATAAAGCCTTATATAAATGACGTGTTCATTGATAGAGTAGGAATTGAGATAGGGATAGGCATCAGCAAGTTGACAAGACTCTACTTACTGTCTTGCCCATGTGATATTGGGAAAGCTAGGAAAGTAGTGGGTAGATTGCATCCAGTTTTGCTCTTTTAGATCTAGAATTAGTCTCTTGATTTTTTTTCCCCTTGTACTTTATATTCAGTAGAGAAGAAATTAGGTAAGTTTCTTTTTTGAGGCATTTATTTTAGACCTTAGTGAACAGCAGAAATAGCCAATTTACAATCCACTCCTTTCTGTTTTACCCCATGTTACTAAATTAAATGTTTTTTTGAGAATCTTGTGTGTGTGTGTGTGTGTGTGTACATATATATATATATATATATATATATATATATATATATATATCTATATCTATATTGATGATAGTGTTCAGTAGTGTCTGACTCTTCATGACCCTACGAACCATATTGTTCATGGAGCTTTCTTGGCAAACAATGGACTGGTTTACCATTTTCTTTCCAGGGGATAAGGCAGAGATTGAATTTGCCTAAGAACACATAGTTATTAAGTGTCTGAGGATGGATTTGAATTTAGGTCTTCCTGCCTCAGGTGCAGTATTCCTTTCATTGAGTCAGTACATGTATATAGTATTTTTTTTTGACAAGGCAATAGGGTTAAGTGGCTTGCCAAGGCCACACAGCTAAGTAATTATCAAGTGTCTGTGGTTGGATTTGAACTCAGGTACTCCTGACTCCAGGGCCGGTGCTCTCTCCACTGTGCCACCTATCAGGCCCCACATGTATATGGTAGTAAAGAGAGAATGAGAGTGGCAGTGATGTTAAACTATTACTCACCATGTTTTGAGGCTAGCACTACTTTAATCAGTTATCTAGAAGTGATTTTTCAAACCTGGTACACTACTTTGGAACTGTTGGAATCATTGCACTCCTCAGAGTAGAGCTACATATGAATTTTCTGGGCTTCTAGTGCAATTAGGTAGGTAGGTGAAGCAGATTTAGGAGCACAAAGATTCTGAATCCAAAACAACTTTTCAGTAAACTAAACAATTGTCACCTGTTCCTGACATTCTGAATGCAGGTCTAGTGCCCTTTCCATTGTTCAATGATACTGATCATTTAGAGATTTTATAACTAAATCAGTCAGTCAATTTAGGAGAAAACAAATCCAGAATCAAATTGAACCTTCATGCCATCTGTTTTTTCCCAATGTTTGCAACTATGGAAGGTTTTTCATGCTAAATATCAGGTTAATTATAGATGGGGCAGCAAATCACTGTTGGCTAATAAAACTACTTTCTGTTATTTATGAAAAACTAATGAGTGACATTCTTCAATGTTCTCACTTAAGCATGTGCAAAAGGTTTTGAAATTTAAGTTGTCACCTGAATGCAGAATTTAAATGACATCAAACTTATGTGTTCTGAGACCTGAATAGTGAGTACATAGGTTGTTCAATTGTAGCCTTATAGAAGCAGTAAACATTAAATTGTAAAAAACATATGGTCCATAAATTATTTTAAGTAAAATGAGTTAATGACTCTTCAAGTATATAATTGTTTATTCTAAGCAGTTTGTGTCTTCATTTGCCTCCAAGTGGTTATGATTATTTACCTCGTGTCAGTATAAAATTATGTTTCAGAGGATGCTGTCCCTTAAATCTATTCTGAAGATTATTTTTTAACTAGGCTTTTGGTTAGAGAAATGAAATGCTTTGAGCCTCAATTAATGAACTTTCCAGAGTTTCTATGCATAGTTCTCAATAAGGGGAATATTAAAAGTGAAAGTTCCTCCACCTTTACCAGCCCAGTTGTACTTCTTGCCTTTGTCATATTCCATTCTTGTGCAAATATTAACAAGCAGAAATAAATGCTTGTTTCTTTTTTTGCTCTACCATAACAATCTCAAATAAAACTCTAAGGAAGTTGAAAATTAATACTAGGCAACTGTGTTGAAATATTTCAACTACTTGAGTAAAACTGATTGTATTATTTATTTCATCCCCAATTCTACTGTTAATTTCCTTTCTGAAGCATCTCAGCATAGCAACCTTGAAGGATCAGTTTCTAACCATATGGGGGAAAAGTTAATAGAAATTGTCCTCTGAAAACATGTAAAAATTAATTCTTTTTCATAAGAAATGAACTAAATATTGAAATGCTGTATTTTTTTGTCCAAATTCCATAAACAAGTAGATTTGAGAAAGCAAAGAGGACTTTGGCACAAGAGAAGTCAGTCATAGAGGCTAAAATAAGGCAAAATAGATAACTGCTGATATCCAGAAAAATCTGATTTCTTTGTTATATATGAGACCTTAGCTAATTTAAATGGCTAGGATACCAGACTGCAGAAGAAAGGCATACAAAAGCATCAAAATAGATGAAAGGCAGTAAGAGGAAAAAATGGTTTAGGTCTTTGTTCCTCAATAACTGATAGCTTGCCACATGATGATTAATAGGAGGTACCCAATTTATCATAGAAAGGGTGAATGGACTAATTTATAATAGACAGCTCAGATGGCTCATATAGTAAGAAGGAAGTGACAACATTTTTAGTTTCCTCCCCTAATATGTAACTCATACACAATTTGGTATATCTATCATCATGACTCAGATCCACCTTGGGCTGTGACTGACTGATGCTTTACTTGCACTGATGAGCTATTTTGGTGATATGGGTTCACTGCCTTAGTTAAGAAATTGGAATTTCTTTTTCTTGCCTGTGAAATTATTTTCCAATTAATATGATTAACTTATTAAAGAAACTGTTTTGTGCTTAAATCAAGTCTTATAAATTTCAATTCATTTTAAAACCAAATCTTTCATGAGGAGATCTTAAAGGAAATAGAACTACATTTAATTACCTACATTAAAACACTGGAGAGGAAAAAAAAGACAAGACATTTTCAGATCTTTTTTATTCAAAAGTTTTTCAAAAGAAATTAAACAGAAAAAGCTGACAATCTAATCAAATTTACAGTTCAAAAATGTCTTTTGGCGTTTAACAACAAGTCCTAGGAAACAAAACTACAGAGTTATCTTGAACCGGACAAATAAGTTACCACTGGCAAGTTTGTGGCACTAGTAAAACAAAAATAAAAAATTAACTCTCTTGATCATATAGATATCTCTATGAAAATCTTTTTTTTCAATCTGTACAAAAGGTCTTTCTTCATAAATTAATTTTTTTTATAATTTAATGGCTGTCTACTATGTGATGTTTAACTGATTATTTCTTTATGTACAGAGGTTATGTTTCCCAAATCTTACCCAGACGAGTATGGCACTTAGTTCAGACACTCCTAGCAGCAGATCTTCCCTTCCTCCAACAGAGCTAACTAATGTTTATTTTTTCTGCCTTAACTAATGCAAAAGTATCAAGTAGTGAGAGATCCAGGTTTGCAAACATACCGGATACAGGGAAGGAAGGAAGGTGCTGCAGGAAGTCTGGACTTTTACAAAGCAGTAATATTCCAGGGAGCATAGAACCAATAATACCACAACTTAAAAAAAAACCCAAAAAAACAAACAAAAAAAAAACAAAAACACATTTCTCTTATGACTATGTAATTCACTAGAATCTATACTTCTCAGAGCAGCAATTACTTTTGAAACTATGAAATGTCACCGACATCTATACTCAAATACACGCATAAAATTTAAAAACTAAAAAATACTTGAAAGAAAATAACTGCTTAGTCCTAGCTCCTGAGCTAGGAGGATTTGGTCTGTGGAAACAGGGAGGGCCAGCAACCTGTCCCAGTACAAAAGGAAATAAACCTTGAGGTAGATAACTGATCATACACAGCTGACCAGACAAGTACACAGTTTTGGAAGACAACTTAATTTAGCATTGTTTTTTTTTAAATGTATGCAATTGTAATAAAAAGAGCTTTAATAACAGAGAATTATCTAATATGTAAAGTAGAAATAACTGTGTATTTATGAATCAGGAATTTCATAGTTTCAAAATTGGTTTTCTTTACACTTAACACTTGTAGTGATGATGTAAAGCGTGGCACTGCTTGGATCCAAGTCTTCCTTCATGCTTTTTGTGTCCATACATCAATTAAAATTATAAAACCTAAATGTAAATGTACAAAAAAGGCACATTCTCCTAACCGCAAACTGGTCCGGCAAAAATAAAGAGTACAGAAGATGTAATGCTGAGACAAATCAGAGTTATTGGTTACTGGCTCTTTGGTCTTTGGTAAAGTTACCTTTAAAAGTGCCAAGTCATTTTTTTTTAAATTTACCTAATATAGAGAGCTAGTATCCAATCATTTATGCTCCTACTCACATCTCAGCTCATGTTTGAAAATAAATCCTTTACTTTTAGCTTTTGCCATTTCGCTGCAATAGCAACATTTTCGGTTTGCTCAATCTCAGGCATCACCCTCATTCTAAAGCACTATCATTAGTAAAAAGAAAGGACAAAACATTCCGTGATTCCCCACCCACCCCACCCCCACTCCCTCTGCTACCTACACTAAAACTAGAACATCAAGTTAGGTTTTTTTCTTTTCTGAAAAAAAGGCAAAAAAGATTTACATTGCATCATACAGCAGATTTCCTAAATCAGTCGAACTACCAGAGGAAACTGTTGGCATATGGCCTTACAAACAATTTATCCTATTAAAATCTCCCTAGTCAGAAAATGTGTTTCACACAAAACATTTTTCCCCCCTCTTGCATTTCACTACCTTACACATTATGTGAAAAATCATTAAAAACACCTACTACACATTTAAAAAAAGCCAAATTTTCAGCAACTTTTATTGACTACCTTTTAAAAGCCCTATGCTGCTGTTTTACAAGGCATAATAGACCAGCTCATTTGGTCAAAGCATTCTACATCATTAGTTTGGACTAACTTTTACTGAAACAGCTACAGCATTGAAAGATTTAAGGCAAATTGGAATTGATAGAAAAAGATAAGACACTTCACACACTACGTTCAAAGTAAAACGGAGAGCTAAGAAAACGGACACTGACTGCAACACACAGCACTACAGCGACATTCACACTGCAAGCACAGAACATCAGTCTTGATGTTTGACTACTTTAAACTTCAGAAAACCCATTTCATACAATTAAAAAAAAGAAATAAAACACAAAAATAAACAAAACACAAAAATTTGGTCATGCACATGAAGGACTCTTCGTGGTCTTTGTGCATTCCCAGAAAATTGTTTTCTTTTTTTTTTCCTTTTTTTTGCGTCATAACACTTGGTAAAAACTTTTTTTTTACTAAAATAAACCTGTTCAGGGGAACAGCTACTAGATGAATTTAAGGATTTTTATGCACCTTATAGAACTTATAGCAAAAATAGTTTTAGTTGATTTCATTATAAATAACGTTTTCAAGAACCTGTGCAAAACTGTCAATAATTTCTAAAGCACAATTGATCAGAAAAATCCATGATTGTTTCAGCCTTCACACCCTTCTTCAGGTAAGGACACTCCTCTATACATCTGGAAAAGAGAAAAGTCAAAGAAAGAAAAAAGGAGAATTGCTTTGTAGACTTGACAAAATATAAAACCAAAGTGTTTAACCTGTTTCTCATTTTAAAAAAAAATATATAGTTTTGAGAAAAGTCATGCATTTCAGGCATAGGAGCTCAAGTAGACAGAGGAAAACCAATTCCAGAATTAAGGTTACCATCACTGGATAATGTGTTGCCTTTGATTTCTCTTATTTAAAATCCTGGTTGGTTAAGAACATTATCCCCCTTCTCACCAAACATGAAGTACTCATGGAATCTTTAGAGATCAAATGTAACAATGAAAACACAAAATCCAGTAAAAATCAGGTGCTTCTACACAGCTTGTATTTTTGTTATTGCCTATTAAGTTGAAAGGTGAAATACCAGGTAGAATTATCTGCCTCCAGTGCACTCTGTCAATTTTAGATAGAGATCTATGATCCTATAATCAAAAGCTACCTGGCTACATTCAGTTTGGGAGACTCAATTTTCTCGGTATTAACCAAAGGCTGTTTATATTGACTTGTCAAGATGTGGTTAAGTTTGCAATATAACATTCTTAAAAAATCAGTATAGATTTGATGTACTAATCACTATTGTAGCATAGAGCATGTGTGACATTCCCTCCATAAACTCCACAAACCTATACTCTATCTAGTGAATTCTTGTGTTGTATATGTTTACATGAAATAGTAAAATATTTACTGAGTAGTAATGGATGTAATTTTCACCCCCCCCCAAAAAAAAGGTAAGAGAGGGGTTTTGTTATAGTCTGATGTACACAGATTTCACATGGGCTCAACCTAAACCATTATTCAGTCATCCTCCCTCACTTCTGTACTCCAGTAGAAATGCTTGAAACAATTTATCTGGAATAAAGATATCTTTCTTATCTGATGTTTCAGTGTGTTAAGCAAGTGACCCTGGAATTTAAAGACCCAAATTTGAAACCTATCAAACTGAAAAGGCTTCCAAAGTTCAAGGCCAACAGTTTTATAAGGTGAATCCTTAATAAATGCTTATTTATTAAGAGTGATTATATGCCTGTTCTCAGAAGTCAGGCTATGGTCTATCACAAAATGGCTTACCACCAGAGAATGAGTTTTTGAGTGACAGCAATCCATTTAGACAAACAAAAAAGACCTTAAGTCATTTGTAGTACAGTGACGAATACATTTTAGAGAAAAGATGGGAAGAAGGTACTGATAATGAAATAGTAATTTCATCATTAAAAAGTAATTTCCTTCATCTATAGGGATAGGGAATGTACCTGTATGATTTTATTGGAATAAGGAAGTAATCTGTGGTGAGGACACTCCTAGTGATACAGGTTGCCATTTTCTTTGCAATTCATAACCTTAGGGTATAATATCTACAGCACTGAGAGGGAGGTTAAGTAATCTATCCAGGTTCAAATAATAAGAGGCAGGACTCTGAAGTCATTTCTCTACTATATCATGATGTTTTATTCACTAATGATACTTTTAATTTAGGTTATTTTCCTAATGACCAACCAGAAGAGGAACTAAACAGAACTATAATGACATGATCAACAAAAGGCAGAAGACAAAGAAGTTGAAGCTAAATTGAAGGTTCTCTAAAATTTCTGAAAGAATTAATTTAATTGTAGGTCCAAAGGTGACATGAAATATCATTTCAAGGTATCCTTGGTTATTTCATCTTAAAATGTTTATTATGGATTGAATTAAAGCTGTATTTATGCTAGCATCAGGGGGGAGAGAATAAAGAAAGTACAAGATTCTCTAAAGAACTTGACAAGATCCTCTGAACCAAGAAGATATATATTGTGTTGGGTGAACAGGAATTTCTGGATAACAACAAAGACCATGTTGGAATATAGTGGCACTGGAACAAGAAATAAAATTCATAGCCTCATGTTGGTTCATGATATGATGCCTCCTTCAAGAAGACAGTTGGGAGAGATTTAATGTGATGAATACTGATCATAATAAGAAATATAAAACTGATTTTGTCTCAATATAAAGTCATCAATTAAAAGCAGTGAAGCCTTTTTAGCTTGTTAAAACCTAGTAGATTAGAAAGTAAAAATCAATACCAAAATAGAAGATAGCATACCAATAGATAATTATTTTCAGAAAAGGTTCTTTTATATTCTCAACCATTCAGAGTTGATTCAGAGTTCAGATTTATATATATAATATATACAGTATGTTGATATATAGTATATACTGTTATAAATATAGAAATTCTTTTGTGTGTGTGTGTATATATATATATATATATATATATATCTGTATCGAGAATGTGTGTGTGTGTGTGTGTGTGTGTGTGTTGTGTATATTGGGGGTGGGGTGAAAATACTGCCTATGTGCGAATATGTTTTGTTCGACTATTATCTATTTGTCACAAGGGCTTTGTCTTTCTTTTTTGATTTGGGGAAGAAATGGAAGGGAGAGATGTTAAAATCTGGCTAGTTGAAAAAACATTTAAAAATTAAAATTCAAAAATATTTTAAAAATCAAAAGAAAATAGCATGTATGCATTTAAAAAAGATTCTTTAAATTCTTTATTTAAACCAATAATTGACTCTTGGGGGAGGAAAGGAACAAAAATAAAGACATTGATTGTGTCATCATTTCTTCTTAGTGTCATCATTTCTTCTTAGTACAGTTTAACTGCTCCTAAACAGACCACTGAACATCCTAAAAATCCTCCATCAGAAAACACTCAATCTTCTTGTCAATAAGGGAGATTGGAAAACATGGTTTAGAGGACAAATTTGTGAGTTAAGATGATGAAGGAAGACCATTAATGGTTTTATCTCTAAAAACAAAAATGGTTCATAATATAAAAGAGCCAAAAAGAGATCTTGGTAAGAAATTTTAACTACTGTGTGATGATATTGATAAATAGAATTTATTTAATGATTTGAGTCTAGCAAAGAATTTTACAAATATCTCATTTAATGCTCACAATGTGTCTTTAAGGAAGGTACTATTATTATCACCTCCATTTTATAGATTAGTAAACTGAGGCAAATAGAGGTTAGGTGACTTACCCTCAGGGTCACATAACTGGTAATGTCAAGTCTAGTATTAGTGAATATTCTGAGAACATGTAGGAGAGGCTCTAAATGGAATATACCCAAAAATCTTTTTAGAGTGATCTATTTTAATTGATAATGAGAGTACATACAACTACACATAGTTGGATTTATTTCTTGATATACACTAATAAGGAAGTGAACTGCACTAAAGAAATGAAGTTAACAAAAGTGAGTGGACTTGACAAAATACATATGTAAGAAAGCTCTGATGGAGGAAATAATTTGAAAGCAGGGATTGTGTGTTTTCAAGATATTTCCAAATAGGAAAGATTGCAAAAGATCAGAGATGATACTTTTGTATGAAATCTTTGCCTTTCTCACTGCCACTCTCCTTGGCTCAGAAAACATTAGTAATGACTACTTATTTTCTTACTTCTGGAAAATTATAATAAGACTAAATATTAATGATATCTTTGATGAAAGATCGAGAAAGGAGTTACAGGCTTTTCTAGATAATTTTCACAGAGGAATACAGTGGAGATAAACAGAACCTAACAGTCTACTCTCCACTCTATTGATTCTTAAATCATTAGTCATTGTCTCAAACAAGGCATCACACATTATGAGCTAAAATTATATAAGACATTGAAACTTATATAATAGTCTGAAATATTCACAAGTATCAGAAGATGTCTTGAGTAGAGTTCAAAGTAAAAATTTCCTTTTGATGGCAGTGTTCTTGCCAAATGTTCCTAATTACATTGTACAACATACATCAAACTCCCACTCCCTAACTATACACAGTCTTCAGTGGAATGTACAGCAATGAAAAAGAGATTAGTCTACCTATTCAAACTAGAAAAACCATATATATATATGTAATAAATTTGCCCAGAATATGTCATGCAGCTAGATAGCTAGCTCAATGAGTTAATTCATCTCTCTCTCTCTCTCTCTCTCTCTCTCTCTCTCTCTCTCTCTCTCTCTCTCTCTATATATATATATATATATATATATATATATATATTAGGTACTGTACTGATGACAGATAGTAAGCTGACCTCAGAATCGACTGACCATATTCACATTTGGGAAAATGCAGTGCTTTTAATAATGCCACTGAATGCTAACTCTTTTATACTGATAAAATAGGCAATGAAGAGATGCATAATAGCTGCAAATAGACTATAGCATGACTCATGATGACTTGTGTGTAAGAAACAGCAAAAGACATCATTAAGAAGATGTATGAGCATAAAAGGAGGCAAGATAGTCATGTGAAATGAGTAAGAATACAGGAGGACTACACTGACTTATATGAAATAGTAAAAGAATTAGAAGAAGACTTCCAACATTGAGGTATATTCCTTAAGGAATTATCTATGGAAGGATAGGGCTAGAAACAGGGAGGATAAAAAGGGAAACAGGTTCTGTAATCTTCATCAGGAAGAAGAGAAAAACACTGATAAAAATCAGAGATTCCATGAAGAAATTCCAAGGTCACTTGAACCTGATTTTAAGCATGCTTGCTTTGCATACTTAGGATCTCCTACTTAACCTTTGATTTATTGGGGACATATGCAAAGAATGAAGGCTATCCTCCAAATATATATATAATGAAGTACAGAAATATAAACACTAAAACAAGAGTTTGATGCAAACACAGAAAACATATCTTTCCTTATAATGCAAACATGTAGATATCTACTACATGTCTATCAAATTTCTTCACTGAACATGTCACACATGTAACAAATGAGATTTTTCTTGTCAGAGAGATACATCAATCTGTTTATCTGTAAAAATCAGCCATGTCAAGACTGCTGAATTTTTGTTAGCATTTAAAAATGTAACTTGTATTAGTTTGGGCAGTAAATTTAAATTTTGTCCAATTCTATTATGAGAAATGTTATAAGGCATTTAAAAAAAAATCTTGCTCCTAGAGTGATAGCAGACTTTTCCACATACCTCACAGTTACTTATTTTGTTGATAGGTATATGGAGAATGATCACTGGACGTCTCTACGGCAACCTGTTGCTGACCACTTGCCTCCTATAACAAAGCAGACTGGATATGAGACATGTATTAGATGAAATCCTATTATCACTACTAGATCTAACTGTTTGAGACCAAATGGCAAAAGCACTAGCTTGATGCAAGAACTACTTTATGCGTGTTGTAACTTTCATGTGTCCCATTTATTATTATTTACTCTGAAATAATTCATTTACTGTTCTCACAGGCAGGCAGGCATTTCTCTAGTATACTACAGATTCAAAATTTTTTTTCTTCTCAAGAACATTAAAAGTCCTTCACTGTCAGCCTTTATATTCCATCTATCCTTTAATACTTCTGGCCCCTTGTCAGAGGTGTTAGAGATATATCTTTTTTATTCATTAACTTTGAGCTAGCCACAGGTTTAAGAAAATCAGAATAAAGGAAGTGTGATACATCACAGCATAAGTCACCACCTTTGGGGTAAGTGCTTCTTTCATCCATCCAGATTTGGCAGGGTGAATTTTGTGGCAATTAAGATTAATGTGACAAAGGGGTTCTAATTTTACCATGCCTGCTTTCCCCAGTGTCATGTGTGTTGTAAAATTCATATGAGAATATGTATTATTAAGATTTTTATGATTCTTAAGACAAAAAGGATATGAAAGAGACTGGGGCCTTTAATTTAATTTTCAAATCTGGATAAAATAATAACTTTTTTAATGCTTCCAACTGCCCAAGATTTTTGGGTTTCTATCTTGGTGAAAGTATGCTCTTATTTTTCTCCTATACCAAGAATCGGCAGTTGTTATTTAGTCATAGAAACACTCCCTCTCTTTAGGTGTGCAGTTTATTCTTTCTTCATTTTTGTTTTTTTTTTTAAGAGTTGTTTTTCTCTAAAAATTGGCAACTACTTTTTCTTTTGAATCATTTTACTCTAACTCAATTAATGATGATTGTCTATAGAATGCAAATATTTATTGGTGAAATTCTAAACTCCAGATATAACAGTATGCCTAGGATAAAGCCTTTTAGAAGAAAAGACATAGGCTTAAATAGATGTGTAAAGTACTACAATCCCTGAAAACACTTCTGGGAAATTTAGATAGATGTTCTGCCTGGATGCCATTCCATCAATAATCAATGAGTCAGGGTATGATATTTCTTAGATGAAAATTTTACTCTAGCTACACATTTCTTCTAAATCAAATTTTCTTTCAGAGTCCTTAACTTGTGATCGACCTTCTTTTGATCATTATTAATTTACCCACTTCCAAAACGACCCATTACAACAATGGCCATTTAATGGGATTACCCACCTCAACGGGAACAGCTGCTGTCTGAACATGTGTATACTGAGGAATATAGGCTCCTTGCATAGCTGTTGTGGCAGGCATGTACTGAAAGGAAGAAAGAGTAAAGTTTGGGTATGAAATCTACTGGGACATTCGGAGCCCCTGGGACATTCTGAGATCTGAAATAAAGCCCTCTGGGAGAAGTGTTCCCAAAGTCTTGCTCTTCCAAAAATTAAAAGGTGATGTAGAAAGCTGAAGTGTATATTTCCTAATATTAGACTTGGTTAAACAAAAACTAAAATTCTATCCTTAGTAGAAATTCCTATGTAGAAACTACTTCTGGGAAACCTATTATAGCAGGGGTGAGGAACCTTTTTTCTGACAAGGGTCATTTGGATATTTATAACATCATTCATGAACTATAGTTGGTCAAAAATTTAAGTAATTCACTCCTAAAAAGCTTCTAGATCTATTGAATTTTGAATTCCACCTTCAATTGACTTGGTAATGCCAGATCAATATGGCAAGCCAGAAGTTCCCCATCCCTGCATTATAGGTTTTACTTCCTCCCTAATTCTGTATCACTAGCATGTAATGATAGAGATTCCTCCCCTAACCAATGATCTCCCTAATCCTTTTGGAAGCCCCTAAGATAGTGCTATGGCAAACACTTGTGCTAATTAAGACATGAACATTAAATAACTTCCTAAGTTCTTTCATAGGTCTGTATGGAACAGGTCTCTGAAACTTTGTTTCTGACTCTTGGGCTTTTCAAATTTTATTTCCTCAAAAGCAAGAATGACTTTCTCTTTTATCCACATCAGTCCTAGTTGGGAAGGACAGAGGGGAAGTGTGTGTGGTCCATGCTTCAGAAGAAGCCATAACCCTACTATTTACTGGTTCTGAAGCTGGAAATGGAAAAATCCTGGACCCCTTTCCCTTTAAATCCCATCCAGGTTTGTGGTAGCTTGAATCACTCTTCTTTGAAAACTGTCTTTGATTTCTAGTTAAGAAGGACCTCCTGGGGCAGCTAGGTAGCACAGTGGATAGAGTACCAGCCCTGGAGTCAGGAGTACCTGGGTTCAAATCTGGCCTCAGACACTTAATAATTACCTAGCTGTGTGGCCTTGGGCAAGTCACTTAACCCCATTGCCTTGGGGAAAAAAAAACACCAAAAAAAAACCAAAACCCCAAAAACAAACCCAAGAAAGATCTCCTTTTAGAATCTAACCATCCCTTGAACTCTGATGTAATGCCAAGCCTATCAAGGTGAATGTCAATGAAAACTAGTCTTCTCCCTTCTTTCTTCCTTTGTTTAGGAAGCTATTTGGTGCCTGTCCCAAGTCCTGAGTCCTTGTTGTTTAAGAGAACTGACTGGGTCTCCCAAAGAATGGGGAAATGAGATGCCACTAAAAATCCTAATTCTTTAGACTCTCCTATTCCTCGAAAAGGAAAAAAAACAATTAAGTGGATAAGAGGGAGTTTCCAGTCTTCTTTTCTGGGCATCATCATTATTTTTTGATAGTGAAATTAGATAAAGAGCAAATATGGATCCCTTTACTTCCTACTCAACAGGGTTGCAAAGGTAAAAGTATTCGTTCACAAGTTCTATATTTTGCTAAAGGAAAAATATCCAGGATTGACTTCAATTCATTCAGTCAACAAATATTTATTGAGTGCCTATTATGTGCAAAGTGCTGTGGGAGATACAAAGATGGGCTAGGATAGGATCCCTGCTCTCAAGGAGCTTACAATCTAGTGGGGTGTGGGCAGGGGAATACAGGCTGCAGGAAGTGATTCTTTGTGGGCCCAGCCCTCATTAGCCTATACACAGCATTATATTAAGTTTCCACCTACTGTTCCAGTATTGCCTAGTGAAAGATGACTCATCTGTTGGGCCAGGGGGCTGATCATTGATGTAGGCTGTAGTGACATAGTATGGTCCATGGAGGGAGTTAACACAGCACCCTAGATGAGGAGAAAGACAGAAGCAACAACAACAACAACAAAAAAAGATCTGAATGATGGGTAAGCATTTGTAAACATCTTTTGCATTACACAGAGGAGCCTCCTTTATTTGTTGGAGGAGTAGACAAGACAGCAATACAAGTGTTTGGGGCAGTCGAAAAACTTTTCTTCTTGTTTCATGAATTCAAGGCTAGTTTTCAGTTTTCTTTGAAAACATCAGTTGAAGTTTTTTCAGTAGCAATCACCTGGCACATAGACACTGGCAGAAAGCCAACTCTTCTTAGGGTCAGAAAATATCACCTCCTATTCCCTTTCTTCTATTGCTCAATTAAAGGATGCTGGTTCTTATACACTAGATACTCTGAACTTAAAAGAAAAAAAAAGTTTGAAATAGATATTTTCATCTTCTTGAATGGCAAAGAAACCTGAAGTTCAGTATCTTATAAAGGAGTAGAGTAATAAAATTTTCCTCTGCATTTTATGCTCACCTAAAATACCAGAACTTGCTTATGTATACAGATAAAACAGTATACAACAAATCATATTGAAAGACTGTACAAGTCAGAAAATGACAGATTGTAATCATCCTTCCTCCCTCCTTTGCTGTATTTCAGATTTGCTAACAGGCCATCATCATATTGCATTAGCTATAAACATTTAAATGTGTATTTGATGATAGAAGATTTTCTGGTACTTTAGTTGATCCTTAAGATCCTCAAGAATAAATAAGATGGGAAAAGTGGGCTTGTTTCCTTAAAAATGAACCTTCTCCCTAATTTCTCTAAAACCTGACCTGAGCACAGCAGGTAAGTACATATTCCCTATTTCTCTAAAATTACCAAAAAGTTGAAAAGTAGTAGTTATGGGTAATGTGAACCTTAACATATACTTTAAGGGCAGTTTTTCCCTCCTGTTTTTTTTCTCAAGAGAAAAAAGGAAAAAAAAAAAAGAAAAAATATAGAGGAACAAAACGCCTGTGACTAGTTTAAATGGAAATAATTCTGAAGCACAGGATATGCTGAAGGAATTTCCTGTTCTGGTTTCTCATTTAGCTGGACAATTGATAAAAGCTGCTGAATCAGGAAATCCCAAACTCAAAAAGTAGGCCCTTTAAAAAACTTTTTGTAGATGGCAAAAGGCTCCAAGAACCTCTTACAGCATCCTTTGCTAGGCACTATCTCTGTAAAATTGCTTGTGTTTCTTAGGTCATATTTCTGCTCTTAATCATATTAAGAACTCCCTAGCTACTGGCTGCCTTTGTATTATAGTGTTCCATACTCAGCAGATATCTGAAAAATGATTTTTATACTATATTAAACATATATCATTCTCTCCAAATATGGTTTTCATTTACTAAAAAAAGTTGCTTCTGTTAGCAACTTATCAAAGCAAAGGTTAAGTGATGTGGCTGATATTTCCTTTTATTTTGATTTGATGATATTTCCATTTATTTTGGATATTTATATATTCAAAAACTGCTTTAAGCATTCATTATAATAAGAGCTGTTACATCTGATATAACAGTAAACATATGCAAGTATAAGCTTTATAGGTATTCAAAATAAATTTTGCTATTCAAATAAGCTTAGCTGAGAAAAAGAGTAGAATAAAGTATGATTTTCTTAAATGTTAAACCTCATATAATATTTTTATAAAGAGGGACTTTAATTTCACTCATCTCTTTTATAAAAAATCAAGTTGAGGCATGACAAGTATGTATTATAGAACATCATTACTTTTCATTTTATGTAAATACATTTTCCAGAATCCAATATTGTCCATGTATAATAATTTAGCTAAGAATATGTTAAAGAAATAAAAAAGGAAAACTTACAGGGTGCTGCAAGATATATGGTTGAGGCTGCATCCATGAAGGACTCTGCACCTACAAAAGAAAAAAAAGCATTTAAAAAAAACCCAAAATGTCACATCTACTGATTTTGGCTGATACTTGACTCATCTAGTATTTTTAAAAAATAAAAACAGATACTAAAGAAAAATACTGAACTAATGTTATCAGTTAATTGCAGAACTATTCTTGAAATGATTTTTAAAAAAATTTTCCATTTAGAAACCATGAAAGTATTTCAATATTTCCTTTTTACATATAGACTATGTATTTATATTTTCATATAGACTATAAAATTTTATTTCTTGTACTGATTTTGTTCACTTTATCCTTCCTGAGTTAACAGCTACAACACTGACTTTGAACTCACTACAGCAAGAAGGCTCAAGCTATCAGGACAATTTAAAGTATGGTTCATGGAAAAGCTAGGTCCTGAAATTATGTCACTAAGTGATTTCACCCTTGTCTTCCCATCCCAGTCAAGATAGGTACTCAACATTATCTTCTTCTCCATAACGTAACATTTAATGAACATCAGTCCTAATTAAGTCAGAGAAGAAAATCACAAAATTCTTTAGGGTACTACTGCTTTTCTGCATTCATTCATTTTTTATTCATTCAAAAACAGCTGTTGAGTATCCATATGCAAGACATTGATTTCTAGATTATCTGATGATAATTTTGAGACTTCTATTTGTTATTTTTATTTTGAATGTTTAACACGATTTTTGTGAAGAATTGATGACTGTAAAAGCACAATGATCATCCCCCCACATCTGATTAAATTGATATTTTAATACTTAACAACCAACGCATTACATTACAAGTATGTATGCTTTGATAAAAATAGTGGATGCCAAATTCCCTGAGGAATGCTTCTGAAATCACCTCTAATTAGCAATGATTTCTAATCACTAAGAAACTAACAATATATACTTAAAGAAAGAAATTAAGCTTTGATATATAGCTCTTCAGATTTATGATCAAGGCTCGGATTGTGCAAATACAAGAAGTTTCTAGTTTGACCTCTAAATTAGACAAGCGAATCATAGAATTTGAGCTAAAGGAGTTTTTTAAGGTCATCAATTCCAGATTTACAGAGACACTCAATGATTTGCTCAGTCACTTGACTAGTGTCAGGTCAAATTTGAATCCAACTCTTGACTTGACATCCAGTGTTTTATCGACTGTTCCACACTGCTTCTATCTGTCATGAAAAATCAAAACCAAGCAATCCCCTCTTGATTCCAAAGGCTCCCTTGATTATATACATGTTCAAATTGCTTCTAAGCTTTTTTCTTAAGAATAAACCCCTTCAGTAGCCCACTCCACTCTCATTACCTAAAATTAGAAGGTCTATGAATGGTTGTGGGCAAAGTGTTTTGAGATTAACTTTGTAATGAGGCCCTAAGATTCATTTGCTCTGTCTTCTTTTTCCAGCTAAGGCTGATTAAAGTTAAGTGCTTCTGGCTTATTAACATTAAGTTATCTGGAATGGAGCCTTTCCCCCATTAGGGTACTGGTGGTGTCTCCTTGATGCCAATTTCTCAAATCCAGTTGCTGTTCATGTTAGTTTGATGGGAAAAGCCCTAATCTGACAGGAATTGCTTGTAATTGCAGAACCTTCACTGTTGTAGATCATCCAGAGGCTAATAGTTACAGGAGCTAATTTGGGCCAGATCCTTGCATTTTTACTATGGTTTAGCGAATTGAGAGAATCAGCAGGCTGCCAAGTCAAGGGCTACAATATCAAATCCTTGTTCAATATCAAATGTCTGCTCAAATTCAGACAACAAATTCAAATTAATCTTTTAATTCTTTGCTCCCTAATTTTTCTACATATAAAATGGGAAATAATAACTAGAATTTCTGTTCAATTCAGATTATGATATGAACTATTAAGAAAGATCTAATTTTACTGCATTTTCTAGATGCCAACTGAAAATTGTGCTTTAGAGAAGAACAAAATGCTGGAATAAAATAATACATAGGGTAACAGTCATAGAAATCATTTTTTGCTAATCAATTCTATTATTGACAATATTTTACTCTTTTGTTCCATGAAATTATCTGGTGAGCAAAATGCATATGCCAAAATGCACTTTTACAACAAAGACAAAGATGTAGGAAGATTCTTTAATAGTTCTAAATGCTGTCAATAGGAATGATCTACACTCCTGCATATTATTTCATTTATTTGAGAATTAGTTCTATGACATATGCAATAAACATGCAAATAAACCATAAACATTCTTATCTCTATTTGCAGTGATGTTTTTAAAATAATAAACCTTCTGAGTAGAGGAGAAAAAAGTTTCAGAGATAGATTTGGGTATATAATTATCAGAAAAATCATCTAAGTACAGTGTTTCTTCATAATTCTCAATAGGTCTTATAAAAACGAGTCAAGAGTAGTTAATATAGAGTTCATAGTTGAATTCAATTCAATAATCACTTATTGATTGCCTTCAGCATGTGAAGGAAATTGAAATACCAGTATAGGTATTCGAATTGATGCATTCATGTCTTCCTTCCATCATTCTATAACAAGAATATTAAACTTACTTACAAAATCACATGCTAGATATGGGGGGAGATAAATAATAAAGTTTTTCTCTTATGCATTTATCATATTCTGTTTTGTATTATGATTGTTATGTAAGTTTTTTATTTCTACTATTAGACCATAAACTCCTTGGGAACAAACAAAGTGCTATGAGAAGTCCAGAGGAAATAATGAGATGGCTTCTTGGAAGGGGCAATATTTGAGCTAAGTTTTGAAGTAGAGAAGAACATTCCAGGAATAGGGGGCTGCAAAAGCAAAAAACAAACAAACAAACTAAAAAAAAAGAATTGGACATGTTTAGAGTATGATGAATAGTCCAGGTTGGCTAAAGTGAACAGTACATGAAGAGAAGTAGTGTGAGATAAGCCTCCAAAGCTGGACTGGAAACAACATGACTTGAATGCAAAACCAAGAAGCTTGAACTTGTTTGGAACTAGGGGACTAGTGAAGATTTTTGAGAAGAGAAATGATGTGAATAGAACTGTATATTTAGAAGATTATTATGATAGTTTATAGGATGGATTGAACAATGGAAGAAAGGTAGGGATGTAACTGAGAATTATTACACATAAACTGATGGACTTAAAATACTAGACAGACAAGGAAATAGTTATGGGGAAGGCAAAGTTAACTCAGAGGTTAAGAGGATAGGTAACTAAAAGAATAATGGTACTATTAAATTTAAGTAAAAAAGTCAGAAAGAAAATAAAGTTTTTGAGGAAAAAGAGGTTTGGTTTCAGACATGTTCCATTTCAGTTTATCAGACATCCAACATATGATATGTAATAGGTCTTTGGAAATGCAAGGCAAGGTGCCTTATGGGGGGGCGGTAGGGGGGGAAGAGGCGGTGAGAGGGCGGAGAGGAAAAAAAGAGAAAGGGAGAGAGACAGATCACTGGAGGTTGAAAATTAAAGACAAGATAATAGAAGAAATGGATAAGGAATAAGATGTGGTGAGGAGACAGTAAGACTTAGAATAATGGGGATTCACAACATTCAGAAGACACAGGAAACAAAAACAATCAGCTTAGAAAAGTGGAAGTTAGAAAAATAAAAGGGGAGTCAGAAGAAGAGCGTGGTGTCATGGAAGTCAGAAGATTATAGGGAAAAAATAAGGTGATCATAACTATCATTTATCGAGTGCTTTAAGGTCTATAAAACACTTTTCATTTATTATCTCATTTGATCTCACAACAATCCTGGAAGGTATGGATTATTGCTATCCCTACTGAAGATGGGGAAGTGAAGTTGAGAAAATTTAAATGACTTGCCACTCATGATTAGTGTCTGAAATTCAAACTCTGTCTCTAGGTCTAGCACTATAATGACCATGTCACCTAATTGCATGGGATATTTGATAATGTGAAATACTGAAGAGAAATTAAGAAGGATAAAATCTAAGAAAAGAACAATGGACTGTGACCCTGCAGTGATTGGTGATTGAAAGAAATCAACTCCAACAAAGAGATGGACAGAAGGGAGACTGCAAAGGATTGTGGAGCTGCTGGGTAGTAAGAAAATGAAGACAGAGACTACAGACTTCTCATTTAAGAAATCTGACAGTGAAAGAGAATAGGATGGTAATTAATTAAGATAGGTGGATAACAAGGTTGATTATGGGTTTTTTGCTTTTAGTATGGGGGTACTTAGCACAGTTGTAGTCAGTGGGGAAGGATACAGAAGATAAGAAGAGATTGAAGATTCAAGAAAAAAAAAAGGGAGGATAAATTTAACAAGGTCCTGGTGAAGGTGGGAAGTGATGGAATAAAGTTTTAAAAATAACTCTAGTGAATGCATTAGTTTTGGAAAAGAAGGACATGTCTTTCCCTCAGCCAGGAGGTGAAAAGGTGGATAAAAATTCAGAATTTTTAAAAAATTCAATTCGATTTTATGTTCAGTTTCATATTCTCTCACTCTCGCCCCCCCAATCCATTGAGAAAGCAAGAAAAACAAAAATCCATCAAAAATATGCATAGTAATGTATATATCTTTCTGGAGATGGGTAATGCATTTCATCATGAGTATTTTGTTGTTTATGCTGTTGATCAGATATTCTAAGTCTTTTATATTAAAATATTGTTACTGGTAACCTGATTCTGCTTGCTTCCCTTTGCACTGATTCATGTAGGTCTTTCCAAGCTTCTTGAAAACTGTTTCTTTCATCATTTCTTCTTTCTTTCTTTTTTTATTTTTGCAAGACAGTGGTATTAAGTGACTTGCCAAGGCCACACAGCAAGGTAATTTATTAACTGTCTAAGGCTGGATTTGAACTCAGGTCCTCCTGACTCCAAAGCCAGTGCCCTAACCACAGCACCAACCTAGCTGCCCCTCTTCATCATTTCTTACAGTATTTAGTATTCTATGACATTCATATATATCATAACTTATTCAGTTATTCTCTAAATGATGGGAACCCTTTTAATTTCCAATTCTTTGCCAAGATACAGAACATTCTAAGTCAGGAAAAAGGGATTGGAAGGATCTGAAGTTAGATGGCTTGGAACTTTTTAGTAAAATAGGTGATCTATATGGGAATTAGGGTTGGGACTTTAAGAATAAGGAAAGCTATTATTTTATTTTATTTTTCCTCGGTTGCATGCAAAAACAAGTTCCAACATTCACTTTTAAAACCTTGGGTTCTGACTTCTCTCCCTTCCTCCCACCTCTTTCCTTCCCCTCATTCAAAAAACAAGTCATTTGATATAGGTTAAAAATGTGCAGTCATGAAAAATATTACCACAATAGTCATGTTGTAAAAGTAAATATGACTCCCCTCCCCCAACAAAAAAGAAACCTCAAGAAAAATAAAGTTTGAAAAAAGTATGCTTCAGTCTGTTTTCAGACTCCATCAGCTCTGATTTGGGATGGATAATATTCTTTATCATAAGTTTTTAGATTTCTCTTGGGTCACAATGTTGCTGAGAAAAGGTAAATCATTCACAGCTGATCAGCCTACAACATTGCTATTACTTTGTATATAGTACATTTCCCACTGCAGCTACTCATGCAAGTTTTTTACTGAGAGCATCCTGTTCAGCATTTTTTATAACAATAGCATTTCATCTTCATCACATACCAGTTTGTTCAGCCATTCCTCAACTGATGGACATCCCTTCAATTTTCAGTCCACCAAAATACCAGCCACCAGAAAAGAACTGCTATAAATATCCTTATACATATAGGCTTTTCCTTCCTTTATTCCATCTCTTCTGGAATAAAGACCTGGTAGTGGCATTGTTAGGTCAAAGGGTAAGCATGGTTTTATAGCCCTTTGGCAAAGTTCCAAATTGCTCTACAGAATTACTGAATCCTTTCAAAAGTCCTGAAAGGAGAGTTTTTAAAAAAGACATTGTGAATAAATTTAGCAAAACAGATATGATGAGACGTGAATAAAAAAGATTATTGAATAAAAGTGAAGCCCAGAAGGGGTTAAACAGCACATAATTTATCTAGTAATTTATACTAGATGAAGTCACATGACTTTAACTTTAATAAGAATTCTAGGTTGAGTAAAGTGTTAAGAGAAACCACAAGAGAATGACAAACTAGAAATAACCATAAAGGAAGAAGGGTTTAAAGTCACAGTGAAGATAAAGACCAGGTTCAGTCAAAGGACAGAAAAAGCAGGAAAAGCAAATATGATCAGAGAAGGGAATTTCACAGCTCAAGATTTGGGGATGAAGAAGAATTGAGAGATATGATCTAAGGTGTGGCCTTACCAGTAAATGCTGAAAACTTAGTAATGAAGTTAATAGGAATTGAGGAAATCAAAGAATTATGAGATCCAGACATGGGAAGGGCCCTTAGCATTTCTATTAAAATTACCAAGGATGATGATGAATTTGGGATAGAGATTAAGAAAAAATATCAATCAAGTGCTAAAAAGTCCTAAAGCGTTTCTTAGGACATGACTATGCTGAAAGAGAGGGCAGAAATATGATGGGAAGAGTTTCAAAAAAGAAATAAATGATGTCAGGAAGTGGTAGAAAGAATACAGGGAGCTAGGAGAGTAGAAAAAAGGTTACTATTGGACAGGTGTGCTAGCAACATGCTGCATCTTGGAAAATTATTGGGGCAGTGTTCCCAACACAGGGTATAATGAAGCCCTGCAATAGGATGGGAATTGCCCAGGGGGCCCTCAAATAAAAGATTCTCTGATATTCTGCCTTCAACTTCTTCAGTCAGTGGAGAGACAGAGCATTAAGCACAGAGAATACTGAAGAAGTAGGGCTTTCAGAGTTGATATGACCTTATTGGAACATGACTATCTGGAGACGAATTATGAGATGACCGCCTTGATATTCCTCCTTAAATGGAAGATCTGGAAGGAGCTCTCCACTCAGAGTGAGGGAGGAGACCCAGAGGCAGGGTACCAGATGTTCCCCTCCACAGATGTGGACCACCTGTCTTCCAGGACAATTTTTATTGTTTAAAAAGTTACCTTCCTGATACAACTGGTCTGCTGCTGCACTTTCCTGATGGCCCATAAGCCTACTCAAAAACCCTTCTCAAATCCACTTCTAGAATATTCCATTCTGAACAAACTACCTCCAGTTTCATACATAAGACAGATAATATCAATCATATATTGTACTTCCAAAATGCTAACAGTAAAACCATACATTAGAACAAAGAAAGGAAAACAGTATAAAAGTAGAAGAAATTCTTTGAATATCATAAGTCCATTAAAGGCATATTTTAATATTTTAGTCTATTTCTAAATAAGGTTTTTAAGACACAGCCTTTTTTTTTTTATTACTTTTACATTTAGCAATGACTAACAAAGACACATAAATTCTACCCCTTTAATCCTTTCACTAGCTCATTAAAAAGGGGAGAAAGCAACAATGCCATGTAGCAAGGAAGGATGGTTGTTCTTGAATTGATTCACTTTAAGAAAAATATGGCATATGTGAAAGTAAGGGTTGAATAGTACTGCAGATAGTTCTGATCCCTTACTAGACTTAAAACTTCTATTATTCAAAGGATAACTAAGCACACATTTTCTACAATCTCCTAATGACAAGTCATGCCTGGTAATCATTCTGTTACAAAATAGAAGCAATGCATTCTGAATAAAATACCTTCTTTTTGGTCTAGAAATGTGGTTTCATCAATCTAGAGAGCTCCCTGTTTGAGGAAAATCTCTGTATACCAAGGAAGAGCATCAAATGTTGACTAGCTTATAATCTTAAAAAGTTTCCTGGGAACCTTGAGAAGTTAAAATGTACAGCGTCATACAACCAGGATCTGTCAGAGGAAAGGAATTCTTGATTCCAAAGTCACATCCTTCTATCACTGTGACACATATATAAATAATATATATGATATATATATATGTACACATACACACACACACACACATTCATATACATATTACTAGAGACAATTTTGCTATGTAAAAAATAATGACATTATAATTGACCAGAATTTTAAAGACATATAAAAACCAACGTAGCAATGAATTTTATTCCTTAAGTCAATGTGATATTTGTGAAGCCAGAAAGTACAAACCTGGTATGTAGAAACAGGAGAAGCTATATAAGGTGTAATAGATGTTTGAGTGATCATTCGATTTGTAGCAATACTGTAAGGTGAAGGATAAAATCTAGAAAAAATGGAAAAGCTCTTGTTAGGTAAATAAATGCTCTACATTTTTCTCATTTACTAGGGAAAACTCTCTAGAGTTCTCCTCCCCTCATCTTTCCTGTTAAAGCAGTAATTTTAAGCCTGAGGTATTGAATTTATTTTTTAAAAAAATTACAATGGTATTTCAATATAAATGGTTACACACACACACACACACACACACTCACACAAATTTCAGAGAAGGAATTCATAGGTTTTATCATACACTAAATGGGTTCATTAACAAAAAATATTAAGAACTTCTGTCTTAAAATATCATGAATGTAATTTTAAATACATACCCATTTTGTAAAGCAGCTGTAGTTGGATCATAAGTAAGTGTCATTCCAGCCTATAGTGAAAATAAAATATGGAAGAATAGAATAATGCCGTATTCTATTTCTTAAAATCTTAAAATGTAATACATATATTATTCAATATGATTAGGATAAAAGAAATGACTATTTAGTAGATTTAATTATTTAGGTTTAATATTTTCTTACATTAGAATATAAGCTTTTTGAGGTCAGGACCAATTTTTATCTTTGACTTTATATACCTGTCAACAGAGTAGGTGGCCAATAAGAAATCCTTATTTTGATTTAACCAGACTTGTAATTTAATTGAAATTCCCCAATGAGGAAACATCTTCAAATTGTACAGATCTACACATAATCTTGAATTGATAGCAACCTATGCAACCTTCTGCCTTGCTATGGATCAGAAAAACATTAGAAGTCAGAGTTGAGACTTTTTATTCTTCTATTTCTTAATCTATGATTCTGTGATCCAAGTTTATCTCACTTTGATCCCAGTTATTTAGCCAAGATGCCATGCTGCTTCTCAGAACAAATCAATACTAAGAAAAAATAATTATAATAGAATTATGCCAGAGTTTCTGAATGATCACTTCCCTTTCTTTCTGATTACTAGTCTTTTTAAAAATCCTTCCATCTCCAAATCTATGAATGTTATCATTTTTGCATCCTCCCTTTGAAATTTTTTAGTGGTCTTCCAGTTCATTCTCATTTTGTAGATAAAGAAACTGAGGCATAGAGTGACTAATTACTTGCTAGGGGAGTCATAAGCTAGGAAGGATCTGAAAAGGGATTTGAATTCATGTTTTCTTAGTTCAGTGCCCAATCTGCTGGATCTTTCTTCATCTCAGTATATAACACAAAGTTACAGATATATTAAAATTTTTATCATATAGGTAAATAATTATTCCCAAATATTCTTGGCAGGGGACCTTTCAATCATAAATGCATTTTTGAATTGTCTAGTCCAACTTTTGATTAGTGTTAAAAGGCATCACCTCTAAAAAATACATGTTATTTACTCAGAGAAGCTAAGTACTAGTCTTTAAATGCGCTTTATGGAACCCAAAGACTCCAGTCAATTCTTTATTCTCATTTTACCTGATTTGTGGATTCATGTAGCTGTCATCCAATAACATTATACAGTTGGACAATTTTAAGATAAGATACAGTCTAAGATACAAACCATATCTGTACCAATGGCAGTCATTCAGAAAGTGATGTGTTGCCAGGATAAAAAAGCCTGGTTTCCTTAAGCAGTCATTTCTACACATAAGCCCTGAAGTTTCAGCGAAAACTCACCTCGCCTTCCCTGTGCCA